>NC_057711.1:126288392-126349907 GCF_004010195.1 Chiloscyllium plagiosum
AGCATTTAAGAGGCATTTGGATGGGCATATGAATAGGAAGGGTTTGGAGGGATATGGGCCGGGTACTGGAAGGTGGGACTAGATTGGTTTGAGATATCTGGTCGGCATGGACAGGTTGGACCGAAGGGTCTGTTTCCATGCTGTACATCTCTATGACTCTATGTGGAACCTTATCAATGCTTTACTCAGTCCAAGTAAACGATATCCACTGCTCTGGCCTTATCAATCTTCTTGGTTTCTTCCTCAAAAAAAACTCAATCAAAACTTTTGAGACACAATTTCCCTCGTACAAACCCATGCTGACTGTCCTTAATCATTTCTTGCCTCTCTAAATGCATACAAATCCTATCCATCAACAACTCACCCAACACCAAAGCCAAACTCACAGGTCTATAGTTCCCAGGCCTCTCCTTACATACCATTGCAAACTAAGACACAACATTAGCTACCCTCCAGTCACCTCACCCGTCATTATAGATGATACAAATATTTATGTAAGGGGCCCTGCAATTTCCTCTCTTACTTCCCACAATGATACACTAAATCAGGTCTTAACTTTTATACACCTTCATATTTTCTCAGACCTCCAGCACTTTCTTTTCTATAATATGAACAGTTTTCAAAATATCACAATTTATTTCCCTGAGTTCTCTACCCTCCATTTCTTTCTCCATAGTAAAAACTGATGTGAAATATTCATTTAATATTGCTCCCATTTCCTGAGGTTCAATACAAAGACCACCTCTTTGATCTTTAATGGGCCCTACTCTCTCTCTAGTTGGTCTCTTGTTATTAACATACTTGAAAAATCTCTTTGGATTATCCTTAACCTTATCTGCTGAGTCCATCTTACATTTCTTCTTTGACTTCCTGATCTCCCTCATAAGAATGTCCCTACACTCTTTATGGAGAAAGTGAGGTCTGCAGATGCTGGAGATCAGAGCTGAAAATGTGTTGCTGGAAAAGCGCAGCAGGTCAGACAGCATCCAGGGAACAGGAGAATCGACGTTTCGGGCATTCCTGAAGAAGGGCTTATGCCCAAAACGTCGATTCTCCTGTTCCCTGGATGCTGTCTGACCTGCTGCGCTTTTCCAGCAACACATTTTCAGCTCTACACTCTTTATACTGTTCAAGAGATTCATTTGAACTCAGTTGCCTATACCTAATATATAATTATTTTCTCTATTCTTGACTAGAACCTCAGCATGTTCATTTATTCATTGTTCTTTAATTCTACCAGCTTTATCTTTCACTCTGACAAGAATGACTCCGAACTTTCATTATCAGACTTCTGAAAGTCTCCCACTTATCCGATGTCTCTTTACCTGCGAACAGTCTACTTCAATCAATTTTTGAAAGTTCTTGTCTTGTACCATTAATATTTGCCTACTTCCAATTAAGAACTTTAACTTTTACGGAAGGCTTATCGTTTTCCATAACTATTTTAATACTAAACGGAATTACGGTTGAAAAGTGTCGCACTGGAAAAGCACAGCAAGTCAGGCACCATCCAAGGAGCAGGACAGTTGATGTTTTGGGCATAAGCCCTTCATCAGAAACGTTGATTCTCCTGCTTCTTGGATGCTGTCTGTCCTGCTGTGCTTTTCCAGCGCCACACTTTTAAACTCTGATCTCCAGCATCTGCAGTCCTCAATTTCTCCTACAAATAGAATAATGATCACTAGAGCCAAATGTTCCTCCGCTATCACTTCAGTCATCCGCCCTGTCTTATTACCCAAGAGAAAGTTGAGTTCTGCTCTTTCTGTAGTTAGAACATTTACATAATGATAAAGAAAATTTTATTAAACACATTTAAACAAATTCTTCACCATCCAAACCTATAACTCTGTGGTCAGTGTTTGGACAATTAAAATCACCCATTATTACAACCTTGTTATTCTTACATACATTGGAGATGCCATGACACATTTGTTCTTCAATTTCCCTCTGACTAGTGGGGAGGGTCTATAGTAAAATCCCATCAAGGTGATCGTTTCTTTGCTAATTGTTCCTTTGTTACATTTTCACTGGATGATTTTTCAGACATATCTTCTCTAGTTACAGCAGTAACGTTCTCCTTAACAAAAAATGCCACTCTCCTTCCTCTTTTGCCTCCCTTTCTATCCTTCCTACAGCATTCAAAACCTGGAGCATTAAGCTGCCCATCCCATCCATTCCTCAGCCAAGTTTCTGTAATAGCTATGATGTCCCAATGCCACGTTCCCAAACATGCTCTGAATTCATCAGCCTTACCTGTACGACCCCTTGCACTGAAACAAATACAGGTTAATTCTTCAAGGTTACTTCATTCTCTGACTTGCTCTTGTCTGTCTTTCCTAGTAAACTTACTCTTTTCAGATTCAGGATCATCCTCATCAATCTGTCTATTTACTCTGCTACTTCTGAACCCTCTATCACCGTACACCCTAATAGTTTACAGTCTCCCTTAATAGAACTAACAAACCTCCCCGTTAGAATATTATCCTTTCCAGCACAGGTGAAATCTATCCTCTTTTCTGCCCTAGCAAAGATACCAATTTGCTGTGTGTAAGGCAGGACAATCAATCCTTCACAGAAGTCAATGTATTGCTTGTTATTTTTCTTGCTCTTATTAAGTTATTTTTTAAAAAAAATGCTGCTTTATATAAGCTAAGAATAAGTTTTAATGATGCTGCACCTCTCAGCTAACCTGATTTTCAACCCGCTATTAATGAACCAAACTGAGCCTCATAAACCTTCACCATGATGACTGCCACATCTTTAGAGGTTTTTTAATGACTTTTTAAAACCAAGTTTTGCCACTTTAAAAAGAATTCCTATCTGATATCAGACTCAGATCCAACCACATTTTCTAAATTCTAGATCATATGCTCGTCAGAATCTATAAGGATCATTCTCACACTTTGAATTAAAACAAAGATATCAAGAGTAAAAAGAACCATCAGATTGTTGTCTGCTTCAGAACTGAATTTGTAACATACTGTGTAGAATGTTCCAATTTAAAAATTCCCTGACCAAACAATTAAATTTTTTCATTTCTTTCTCCCTATGCCTCGCAATTAGGTCTAGAAACTGAGCTTCCAGCCTGCATTTTTCAGTAGCAGCCTCTGAGACATTGAACATGAAGCCTTACAAATGTTTTTCAATGCTCATTAAGAGCTAGGACCAACTATATTGTGAAAGATCAAAGGTGATATGCAGTGCCCATCTTAAGCATGCTTTATGTCCTTTGGAGATAGAAATGCAGAGCTGAAAGTCTGATCAGGTACTCAGTGCAACATTGCTTGGCAGGTCTACTTGTAGCATAATAGGTGAACCTACAATGGCACACTTGCTTGATATACACTCCTAATTTCTGCTACAGTCTCAATCTTCACTGCTATTCTCCCCGAATTATTGCTTTCTCCTCTTCCTCATGATTGCACTGTAGAGGGGTGTTGTAGGGTTCTGGTCTAAGCATGGGTCCCAGTTCTGGGGGCAGAAGACTGATGGTAGTACCGGATGGGGTCCAAAGGTGATTTAGCTGGAGTACAAAATTAAGAAAGTTATACTA
This sequence comes from Chiloscyllium plagiosum, assembly GCF_004010195.1. Classification (NCBI taxonomy): domain Eukaryota; kingdom Metazoa; phylum Chordata; class Chondrichthyes; order Orectolobiformes; family Hemiscylliidae; genus Chiloscyllium; species Chiloscyllium plagiosum. The sequence goes on from NC_057711.1 coordinate 126,291,946, forward strand.
AATGTATACATACATTTAGTATATATATATATATGTGTATGTATATATTATATATGAGGATATTGATTAGATCTCAGCTACAGATTTGGCTTCAATTCGAGGCATGTCTTTTCAGAATAATATAAAGACCTTGGAGATAGTGTGAAAAAGATTTATTAGAACATAATATTGATGAGGGAGTTTATTTTCGAGTCAAGAGTTGAGAAGCTGTCCTTGCTTGCCTTAGAGCAATGAATGTTTTTTGGAGGAAAATCAGATGGAAGTGTTTTAAATGAATGATGTGATTGTGTAGATAAGGAGAAGCCATTTCCAGTAGCAGAAGGACCAGCAACCTCATCACACAAATTTAAAATGTCTGGCAAAAGAAGCAAAGGTGACATGAGGAATTATGTTTTACACACAGCTAATTGTTGTTAATTTGTTTGCTCTACCTGAATGGAGTCAAATTCATCAGAGCATTCAAAAGGGAATTGGATCAATATTTGACAGGAAAAATGTACAAAGCAATGGGGACAGAACAGGGATTGGGATTAATTAGATCACTCTACAACAGAGTGACACAGACAGGACAGGCCAAATAACCTGTTTCTGCGCTGTATCATTCTATGATTCTATGTATCACTCTGTCATGATAGAAAACATTGCAAATTTGATCCAGCTTTGTTCTCAAGTTTAATGTCATTTGTGGAAGCACATAATTCTGTGATGTGTTGCTACTTTACGACACATGTCTGTTCCTATTACCCAAGGATATCATGTATATTTTATAGACTAAAAATCTGGTAAAAGCTGGGTTTATTATTATTCCATAAAATGCCATCTGTTTGGATATTAGTGCTGTAAAGTTTTTTCTTCCCTAAAATCACGTGCATGTTCATGCAAAAGCTGGCCATTCTCATTGACATCACTCTGATGTGGCCAACAGCTTTGAAACAGATTTCAAGATGTCACATGCAGAAATAAATTTGGTTTGGAATTTAAACTTTGTTTAAATAAAATTAAACAAGCGCACTGAGCTAATATCAAGAATTTTTGTGTGGGTTTTTCTTTATCATTCATTTGATGTGAGCATTTTTGGCAATTATTGTCTGTCTCTAATTACCCGAGAGGATATGTAGTGGACATGCCCTCTGTTCAGTGGGAGTTCCAAGATTTTGAATAAGTTATGGTGAAGGAAAATTCAAGATGGTTTTTTACTCAGAGGGAAACTTCCAGGTGGTGATGTTCCCTTGCACCCTTTGTACTTATCTTTCTAGATGGAAGAGGTCAAGGGTTTGTGAGGTGCTGTCGAAGAGGCAGTTGCTTCCATGAATATCATAGATGACATCCAATCCAGCCACAAGTGTACCAGCATTGGAGGGAGTGATGGTAAATGAGACATCAACTCTGACGAAAGGGCACCAAACTTGAAACATTAACCCTGTTTCACTCACAACAGATGCTGCCTGGCCTGTAGATTCATGGAAGGAAAACCAGGAAAATTAACAAATGACATTCCTTGGACCAAGCTTTTTTGCATACTTCAATATTGGAACTCCAATACATCCAAAACACTCATTTTCCGATGCTATTAGTTTTTCCCTCTCAATTACTTCTACATGTTCCATTTTTGTTGCAAGCTTCCAGCATCTGCTGCATTATGCATTTGTATCATTGCTTGATCATTAAAAGAAAACAAAGAACTGTGGGTGCTGGAGATCTGAAACAAAAACAGAACTTGCTGGAGAAACTCAGCAGGTCTAGCCACATCTGTGGGAAGAAAGCAGAGTTAATGTTTCGAGTCTGATGACTCTATCTGATCATTATTGCATTCCAATGACTGGACCTTGGTAAACGTAAATCTGCTTTGTTATTGTTTTGCATTATAATAGCAGCTAAATATTTAAAGTACTTCGTTGGCTACAAAGTTATATTCTGGGCAGAAAATTATGGAAATTGGAGGGGATGAAGAGGATAGAATGTTCACCTCTCCCAGCTTAAAACTCTGTGCTGCAAGGGTAATGCCGAGCAGGCAGGTTCAATGAGTGCTGAGTGGGACTCCTGCTCCTCAGGAAGAGGAAGTAGCACCATGTGAAGTTGCCAGCCAATCTTCTTGACTGAGTGTTCCAGCAGTCTCTGCATGACCAGAGTTAGGTGGTAGGTGCCAGTGGGGATGTGGAAGCAGTTGCACCAAGGAGACTTAGGGAATCCTGCAGTGAGACAAGTCAAAATGGATTAGAACCATAGAAGCCCTACAGTGTGGAAGGAAGCCATTCGGCCCATCGAGTCCACGACAACCCTCCAAAGAGCATCCCACCAAATCCAATCCCCTACCGTATCCAGAATTTGTCAAATTTACCATGGCTATTCACCTAGCCAATACACCCCTGAACACTATGGACAATTTCAGTAAAGCCAATCCACCTAGCCTGCACATCTTTGGAATGTGGGAGGAAACACACGCAGACATGGGGGGAATGTGCAAACTCCATACAGTAACCCCAGGCTGGAATCAAATCCAGGTCCATGGCACTGTGAGGCAGCAGTGCTAACCACTGAGCCACCATGCCACCCCCCAGGAATGGGTACAAGGAGTGTCTCCAATGAACAAACAGCACTGTGCAATGATAGTACCCTGTCATTTTAACCACAAAAACAAACTGAAAGAAAACAAGCTCCCTCCCACCTGCACACATTTTATTGCTTGGACAGGGGAACATTCGGGTCAATGGAGCTTTTTAAGAGGTCTGATTCATCCTGAATTATTTCCGCACATAGGTGGAAAGGCCACTGCTTTAGGTGACAACCTATTCTCTGCATAATGATGGTGAGCTCGGAGGTGAGTGGGAGGCTGGTGGAATAGATGCTTGACCCATATACTGTAACTTGCCCCCTACTGAAAACACACTTGGAAGACACTGGTAATATCCAGTTCTTCGAGTTTGGCAGATGCTACACATTGCACAGCCTTAATGTTTCTTTTGCCCTTTTGGACGCCATTGAAATCTCTGGATTCTATAACAAACTAAGCCTATTGTTTTTCACTTTGCTTAGTGGGTGATTTGGTAACTGTTAATTGATGTGCCATTTTTTTTTTACAGAAACGAACATGCAATTAGAATCGCATTATTTTTATAAAAGAAATTAAAACCACCTTACCACTCCTACTGTATGAACAGCCTTTTTCATGTAGTCTTCTTCAGCCAGGGGAGTAAAATGAATCACAGTTTCCCTCAGGATAAAGGATGGCAATGACACTAAGTTTGTAGCAAATAGTAAATGAACTTGTGGCAAGACAAGCAGCACTTCTGGTCTGTCCTGCAAGAGCTTTTTATTTAATCTAACATTTTTTGGTAAAATATTTTAGAACTGGTTCATTACACTAAAATTGAATATTCATTGAAATATCTGATCTCCCTTACTCCACTTCCTAACTAAATTCAGAGACATTCAAACTCCATTGTAAGATCTGAATGGCAGAGTTCAGGCCAGCCCCAATGCAGGATTAGACTCAAATTTATACTCAAGTATTACTGTGTTAACTGTCAAGTGCTTGAAGGAATATTATACATCCTGTGCGACATTTACAGCATATGTTAATCTCAACAGTTCTTCAAAGAAACAGTGGTAGCAGGCTCTGGGGATTCACCAGTTGTAGCATTGTGAAAAACATCTGGACAGACTGGGTGAAGGGGAACGCCCTCGGTTTTTTACCCCCACAGAAAACCTACCTTTGACACTAAAACAGCAGAAAATTGGTTCAATGGGAAGGTAGAGTTTCTGCTAAAGTTGCAGAGAAACAGGAAGAGGTTCATAGGAAATTCATCCCCGATACTATGGAGATAAATAATACCTACTTAATCACAAGATATGTAGGTCTATGCCAGTTGGTTGTAACTTCATGAGTTCAAAGGCTTATTACAATTTTCAAATCCTTAGGAAGTCCACCCTGAGTATATCCACTCCTGAAATTCAATACTGGCCTCCAACTGAACCAAGCTATAAGTTTAAGACAGTGCCATAAGGGTAATTGGGCATTATTGCCCTTTCATCATGCACCAACATGAACATATCACTTTAATGAGTGCCAAGTCTCGAAACACTGTCAATGTGTTTCCTTCCCTTGTCAGTTTTTAGCATTGTAGTGGCATTGTTAGGGTTACCTCAGGTCTCCAAGTTACAAATATCTCTATTACAGGAGTTTCACACTTGACAGACATCGGTTTAGTCTGCCATGGTTTTAACTAAATGAGATTTTTTTTTTCCCCTGGTCTTTTGTGCACTGGTCTATCAGCAGAGTTTCACACTGCCTTTGTGCTATAAAGGCTTACTGATGTAATGCCATTTCTGTTTGACAAAGTCAAGCAGAAATGTTGCTCTGAAGGGTTATCTGAGGCCTCTATTATTCTTCAGTTACACAGTATTCTTACAGTTTTCAATGAAATACGTGAGCAAAGAGGAATGTTGTATCTTTCAATATTTACTGTACAGAACCAGCTGTAAAAAAAGGGCCTGATTTAGATTTAGGAAAAATATTATTACATTTACATTCTACTGAACAGAATATTTTTTTAAAAATCCAAAATGTAACAACTCGTTTTCTCAGACACAATGTAAGGGAGAAAAAGCATTTGCTTACATCATACAAACAGAGAAATTTCAAAATATTTAAAAGTACAATCACAGAGGGTTTGCTTCTCCTTTCAAATTGAATGCTAGAATTTTTGGGGGATTATGTGTGATATTTTTAGATTTGCACTGTCATAATTATCGGTGACAGTCTGCAGAATTCCATCTTCCCACACCAAAAGAAATGACTAATCTGTGAAATTTTGATTTGTGCAGAATTCAGCGTGTCATCAGTTACATTAGGAAACAAAATGGAGAATCTTTCCCGATAGTGACAGACCAGCAGCAATCATGCTGGCCAGCAATCTTTCTTCATACCTTCGTTCATTGTTATGCTACTCTGTGCAGTTTGAGATGATACTGTGATAGTCAATCTTTTGGCTTATTTGTCAGCTGAAATTGCCCCTATGTACTATTGCCTGCGACTTCAGCTGCCAGACCTGAGTGCTGAACAAATATATTCCCATTGCAGTCACTGTAGCACCTCCGCTACACGTCCCTCCACTCCATACTGCTCACTTCAAAGATCCGGAGGTGACTATAAAAGGGAGAATAAAGCCACCTCCAATGATCCTGTCATCCTTTCACAGACCTGCCAACTTGAAAACCAAAGCCTTTTTGAAAAGGTCTTTCTGCTCTAGTAGTCACACCGCAACTTGAATGCAAAATATATGAACCACCCTTTTGCTGATTTTTCGAGGATAAGCACAGCAAATGGAGGACAACTGGTGGGAAATCTAAATTATTCACCAAATTACAATGTCAACCAACCAGGATTAATGTTTATGGATTTAAGACTTCTGTTGTGATGAAAGTGGAATGGGTGCAAACAAATTTTTGGAAATAAAGTATGATCTAGGATAGTAGATTCCTTTTTATTCATTCACGGGATGAGGATGTCACTGGACAGGCCAGCATTTATTAACCATCCCTAATTGCCCCCCACCAGAGGGCAGTTAAGAGTCACCCACATTGCTGTGGGTCTGGAGTCACACATAGACCAGACCAGGTGAGGACGGTAGTTTACTTCTCCAAAAGACATTAGTTAACCAGATGTTTTTTTTTCCTAACAACCACTTCATGGTCATCATCAAACTCTTAATTCCAGATATATTATTGAATTCAAATTTCACCATCTGCTGTGGAGGGATTCTAACCCAGGCCCCCAGAACATTTCCAGTGTCTCTGGATTAACAGTCCAGCAATAACACTACTAGGCCACTGACTCCCCTAATACAGTATGGTCTAAGATTTAAATGTAAATTAAAGAAAGGTACAAAAAAGTCCTGGCTTTGATCAGCAATATTATATTTCTTGTTGTTTACATCTATCCTGACTCACCTTTCACTTCCATCTGTGACACTCTGCTCTGAATACATGAACTGAAAACCTGAGTGAAAAACTGTGATGACAGATCTTAGGTGACCAAAACAGATATGAATGCAAAGTGTTGAACTTTCAGAACATGTGCAACAAACTGTAATAAATAGAAAGCTAATGATGGCAGTGAAAATTAGCTCACTTCCTTCTTCTCCCCAATCAAAACTCTTTACTTTCATTTACTGTTTTGTGACACAAGGCCAGACTGAGAATTAATTTCTGGACCTAACAGAAAGCTTCACTGCTTTGCAATGTGTTGCCTGAATCATCTTTTCCCTTTCAGAGGACTTGACAATATTTAGTATGTTTCTGACATTAGTGATTGCTATATAATTTACCTTTAGTTAGATATTTGTTTATGGCCATTGATGTATGAGAGGGGGGGTCATTAGCTTCCATTTTGTTTTTTTTTCATTTTATTTGCTCATCTGTGAGGTTTACAGTGTATGGTTTGCACTTTTGAGTGACTCTTTTAGAACATAAATTATGCATTTCCTTCAGTGGTTGTGATGAAAGGTCTGAAGTATACAGCATGTGATTCAGAATGCTCACCAATTCTTTAAAAGTAGCAATTTTGTGAGAATTCCAAGTGAATTACAAGTTGGGCAAAAAAAATTGCAAAGAAGTGTCATTGTTTACTAAATTTATCCAAGCTTAAAAACAAAACTCTTGATTATAATTATAGTAGGGCGGAGAGCGAGATATCATATTCTCATCTCACTGTTCTTACAGAGAATGGTTTGCAGTTTTACAACCACCCAGAATGTAAATGGCTCCATGCAATGTGTTGATAACTAGAGTCTCTGTTAATGTGGAGGAGTTATGTTTGCACCAATCGATATTATTTACCATGCACACATCACAAAGCAATATACACTGCATGATTCTACAATGCTGATCTTTTCACCTAAAGGCTGACATTTGACACATCTGAATGATGCATTGGTTTTTTTCTTTAGACTGGACCTAGTACAAGTCTTCCTTTGTAGGAATTAGCCCCTCCAGAGTCTATAAACAGTTGTGCTTTTTCAAGCAGCGCATGAAAGAAAGGTTTAGCTTTAATTCAGTCTAACAGATCTTTCGTTCCAAAGTTGCATGAGTCAAACCCAAATGATTCAGTGGGTTTCCGTAAAGAAAAAAGCAGCTGGTTGCTATTGTGTCACACATATACAAGCAAAGAAGCTAAATAATGGTTCTGTCTATTTTCAATCACTACAATGCACCACAATGTGCATAAATGTGGGTGGAAAGAACAATTTCAATAGCCCACCCTTCTCAAAAATGTTTTGAGATCAGGCTAAAGGTGGTCAACCAGTACATCAGCTCGCAGTTCCGGCCTGCCCGTCATTCTGTAACCCTCTCCCCCTTCAAAGCCCTCATTGGAAAAGCTGTAAATTTTGCCATGTCCGGAATTGTATTTTCTCTTTGAATACATTTTTAATTACATCAGTACAAGAGGATAAAGAAGCTGAAAAGTTCATTGCACATCCTTATCCTAGCATGTGTGAATGGCACTTGACATTTTAATTTCTGCACAGAAGGAGAATATATGGCTTGGAATTTAATGTAAGTGACAAGGATCACTCCCCCTATTTGCTAGAGATGCAGCAATGATACAGCATTGCCTCATTTTGGGATGACCCATTGCATTAAATATCCATCAAGCACTTGACTGGATGCTATCAAGCCTTCGTCAGGTTCATGGACCCCGCAGGGCCGTGTTCCTGCCAGCCTAGACAGCCACTCAGAGGCTGGAAACTCTTTATTGCTCAGTAGTATCACTGGGAGTGATGGCTGCTGCCAGCAATGTATCTCACCAAGTGTAAAGGACTGCTGAGGGTCCTGGGCCACAGGTGAGTGATGACAGGAGAGGCATCATGAAAATGGGGGTAAGGGCTGGTGACAGCAAGGGCAAGGCTTGTCTCTCAGTTGGCCTCTGTCTTTATTTGTTTCAAATTGCCCCGATTGGGCAGCGAGAGCCTTAGAACCGGAGATATCCTTTGGAAGCTTACTGTTGTGTAAGGTAGTGAACGGGTTAATGTAGAAGACAGCTCCACACAATCTGATGATGTCATAAAGTCTTGGATGGGGGAGAAAGATTCTGACAGGGAAGGATATACCATCATTGCCTCCTCATACACTTAATGATTGTGTCTAACTAGCCAAGGTAATTTCTACTTATAGCTATATGCAATAAGCTACATCTTGTAAGACAAGTGTCTCTTCTCATTATAACTCATTAGTAGTTTACCTTCTATCACTGTTAAACCCAATAAAGAAAGGAAGGTTAGTGGCAGCAATCTACTTCCAACAATTTACTGGTCATGATTGATTCTGTAACACATAACATATCCAAAAGTAACCCAAAACAGGTTTGTTATTTAGGATCATTGCAAGGAGATACACTGTTTGTCATTTTGTTGGTACCAGCTGGGGAGGGATGAAACCCTTCAATGAGCATCAGGGCAGCAGTTGGCAGCAGAGTGAGAAATTTATCTCAGGCGTCTTCACACCACAGACTTAATCAGTGCAGGGACAGGAGGGTGAAAGAGACAACATCTACCAGTCTCCTTGTACAACTGAACAACCCACTCCACCAAGTTCTCATCACAGGTTACTAAATAGTTCCCATCTTGAGAGTTTAGTGTTTTCTTTAAACACCTACTTGAAGTCATAGAGTCATACAGCATGGAAACAGACCCTTCAGTCCAACCAGTCCACACTAACTGTAATTCCAAATTAAACTAATCCTACCTGCCTGCACCTGGTCCATATCCCTCCAAACCTTTCTTATTCATATATTTATTTCAATGTCTCTTAAACATTGCAACTGTACCCACATCCACCATTTCCTCTGGAAGTTCTTTCCACACACAAGTATGTAAAAAAATTGCCCCTCATATCTTTTTTAAATCTTTCCGCTCTCACCTTAAACATATGTCCCCAGTCTTGAAGTCTCACACCGTAGAGGAAGTACACCTGTCATTCACCTTATCTAAACCCTTCATGATTTTATAAACCTCGATAAAGGTCACTCCTCAACCTCCTACTCTCCACTGAAAGAAGTCCTAGCCTACCCAACCTCTCCTTATAGTTTGTTTCTCACTTATGCCAGTGTTTATATTCATGAGATTGGCAGGGAATCTGGTGAATAGCAGAATGGATATTAGAATCAAGTTCCTGATTGCACAGCATATTCCCCTCAAAGTATCATTCTTTTTAATTAAGTGAATCAATTTTCAAAAGTTACATAAATAAAGCCCAATGAATAATCTTGTTAATATTATACAGTTCTGTAATATCATACCAGTTGAATTTCAGTTAAAAGGAAAAAGCACAGTCACAATGGTTCATTTTTAATGCATCTGAAATAGATTACATTATGGTTTAAGAGAAAAAGTCCTATTGCATTAACACTGAAATTCCATCTTATTTGGAAATGTTATAATCATACTTTAATAGCAATAAGAGGCTGTGCTGGCCTACTTACTTTCATACTTAACCTTAATTATTGGAATAGTTGGCTTCATCTGAATCTGAAACAAGCTGTGCTGAGCACAGTCCAAACATCAAATACATATACCAAATGAAAGACACTTCAGAAGCTTTTGATTAACTACTGTTCCCCCAAAATAGGGCATGGGGATCATGCTTCATAATTATTCTACATCTGTTCATTGCAATAAGGTCAGCAGGTTAAATTCACATTGTTCACGTTTTAAACATTATTGCTACTTGCCATGAGAATTATCCACACTGTTCACAGGCAAAACACAGTCGCAGGTATCCAAATGTCACGAGTGGCTAGCACTACTTAAAGGCACTCTTTTTTATTCACTAAATGTTCCTCTTGGTGATTGACTTTTCATTTCTAAGTCTTTTTTTTCACTCTCTCCTATTTTAGGTGATTCAATAAAATAGTAACAAAATTAGACATTGCTGGAAATGCTCCGGGGGTCTGGCTGCATTTGGGGAGAGAAATCAAGAATTCATGTTTTGGGTCGAATGGCCCTTCCTGTGAAGTCTGATTTCTCTCCACAGATGCTGCCAGACCTGCTGAGCTTTTCCAGCAAGTTGTATTTTTGACTCTGATTTACACCATCCGCAATTCTTTCGGTTTTTAATTCATTAAAATGATCATGTACCTTACAGTATTTCTATGGGGGTTACCCAACAGCAGAAACTGGACAGGCCATATAAAATGCAGCAGATACACTACCATGTGCTTGTAAAAAGCTGCGGTCCCAGTACTGATCCCTGCGGTACCCAAACCACTCCAAACCACTCACCATCAATGACTTGCAAATACCTCACCATTCCTTCAGTGTCACTGGGGCAAAACTCTCAAACTCCCTCTCTAACAGCATTGTGGATCTACACCCAGCAAATGGATTTCAATGGTTCAAGAAGGCAGCACCCCAGCCACCTGCTCAACAGCAACCAGGGATAGGCAATAAATGCTGGTCCAAACAGCAATGTCCACATCCAATGAATGGATAAAACAAAAATGTGTTGACATATTACAAATTTTGGAGCAAAATTAAAATAATTTATCAATAATTTCAATTATTGTCAAGCCTATTGAATACACAAGGAAAGCATTCATTTCCTGGATACCATAGTTTTTAAATTGGCACATGACAATAGAGATAAGTAATGAGAAAAAAAGGTTTTTCAAAACAACTGGCAAATACTTCTGCTCAAAAAAGGTCATTAGCCTTAACACATTATCTGCAGACTACTAAGTTCACAGCTAGTGTGATTCAAAGGTCATTTTAACCAGACAGCTACTATCATTTTACTACATCTCAAATCTCAATTCCAGATTTAAATTTATCCATTGGCATTGTCAATTTATCAAATATTCATTACAATAGTATCCTAGCCATTTTCTCCCATGTAGCTTCTGAACATATGCAGCCTTAAGCTACAGATGCCGCATTCATTTGTAAGTAATTTATTATTTCAGTGATGTCAAGTTTCCTTAGCTGCTACTTAATGAAGTATTCCTTTGTTGACACATTTGAAACAGCTCTCTCTTCTTTCCAGCATTTCTCACTCTACCCCATCCTTTCCAATTTCCCTCTCCTTATACCACCCTTGTAGCCTCCCTATTTTCACCACTTCTTTGGGGTCTTCCCACCTCTTTGCATCCCCCCAGCTTCCCAAGGTTCCCATCTCCTCCTAGCCACCTGCAGACTCTCTGTATCCCACAGTCCTCTTGTAATTTCCCTCTCCACCATTCATACCCCTGAACCTCGCAGGCAGATGTATGCCTCAGCAAAATGTTGCATGTGCCTCTGAAAGGTGGTGCGTTGTGGCCTTGAGATTAATGGATGTTTTTTTGCAAATTGAATCTGTGTTATAAGGAATTGCTAATGGATGTAGTACAGAAAAGAGTTTAGTGATCATATACAAGCTGTCAAGTAAGTTTGTTTATCCTCATATACTGCTTAATTCACTACACCTTCATCATCCACTGACATTATCTCTATCATTCAGCATTCAACCCTTTACTCCACCTTCTCTCATACTTCTTCAAGCTTCACATCTATTACACACAGATTGCACTTAGAGACTGCTATTTAGCCAGGATAGTCACATGAAAGATGCTCCATGATGTGTTGCTCATATCAGGAGGTAGAGCATAACAGCAAGGAACTGGGAGAACAAGCAATCCTTCATATTTCAGCCATCAATGAAGAGTTAGTAATGAGATGTTGCTGAGGCTATGGTCATTGGTAGGATTGCAAAGATCCACAATGGGGACCACTGACTGACGAATTCTCTGTCTCCCATTCCACTTTTCCCTCACTCCATAATTTCTTCAGAGTCACCAGGTACTGGTGCTGTAGGCACCAACTTTTCAAATTTTTCTCCCCTCCACACACCAAAATCCAATGTTTACCCTTTTTTTCCCAGTTCATATATCCAAAACTGAAACTTTCCAAATTAGAGCAGAAAGAGGAAGAAGATGCTGAAGATGAAGAGACAATAACTGCCAGTTTGAGACTCATGCAGCAACTAACACTATTGGTATCTTTGTAGAACAGAGGCAGAATCTGCACATGGTGTGACACTTGGCACAAGTGTACAGGATCAACTGGGGGAGGAACAGAGGGTGCAGGTATCAGCTTGCTGGAAGGTAAGAAGAGCCAAGCAATTGAAGACTCTGTGTTAGGACTCAGTGAGTTTAGAAGGATGAGGGGGGCGGTCTGATTGAAACTTACAGAATACAGATAGAGGGCCGTGGAGAAGATATTTCCACTCAAAGGAGAGTCTAAGACCCGAGGGCACATCGTCAGAGTGAAGTGAACTGAAATGAGGAAGAATTTCTTCAGCCAGAGTTAATTGGTGGAACTCATGCAAAAGGAAAGCAAATGTGAGAAAACACTTTCAGTTCTTTGAGTCTGGAATGCACTGCCCAGAAGTGTGCTGGAGACAGTTGAGGCATTCAAGAGGATATTTGATGACTACTTGAATAGAAACAATTGATGCAGTTAAGGAAGAAGGCAGGATAATGGTACTAAGTCATATTGTTCATTTACAGAATTGAAGCGGACATGATAGGTCAAATGGCTTATTTCTGTACTGTAGGCATTCCATAAGTCTGTGAACATAGAGAACATGATTAAACCCACTGACATGGATGTGGATGACATTGTGGTAAAGCCTGTTTATTAATTCAACTTAGATTTTAGGAATATTAATGTTATTCTGCATTGGAATTCATAAATAACAGCATTAATTCACAAGACTTATTGGCCTGACAATTCATTAAAGGTCAATGCAGTATTAAATCAATATATATTCAAAATATTTTCAGCTCTCTTCTGATTCCTTAAGGTCCCAAGATTAATTAAAAGCTTAAATATAGTTGATAAGTTTGAAAGGCAATATGTGGTGAATCAGGCCACATGAAGGCAAAGCAAACAGTGTTTAAACAGACCTGTGTTTGTTTAACAAGTAATTTAAATTTAAGAATCTTTGAATAACCAATTGCACATTTGAATGAAACAAGAATATGTCTTGGATTTCTGATGGGTTTGTGTTAACTTTGTGATCACCATCATGTCACCAAAATTACAGCCACATTTCAGAAAAGATTTCAACCAAGATGCAAAATCTATGAAGCAAACCTAATTGGGTGCAAATTCTGGACACTTTTTTTATTTGCATGCCTTGAATGCCCTCAGATAGAATGATGGACATGTACAGCATGGAAACAGACCCTTCGGTCTAACTTGTCCATGCCGACCAGATATCCCAACCCAATCTAGTCCCACCTGCCAGCACCCAACCCACATCTCTCTAAACCCTTACTATTCATATATCCATCCAGGTGCCTTTTAAATGTTGCAATTGTACTAGCCTCCACCACTACCTCTAGTAGCTCATTCCATACACATACCACCCTCTGCGTGAAAAAGTTGCCCTTTAGGTTTCTTTTATATCTTTCCCCTTTCACTCTAAACCTATGCCATCTAGTTCTGGACTCCCTCACCCCAGGGAAAAGACATTGTCTATTTATCATATCCATGATTTTATAAACCTCTATAAGGCCACCCCCCAGCCTCCAGCACCCTAGGGAAAACAGCCCCAGCCTATTCAACCTCTTCCTATAGCTCAAATCCTCCAACCCTTGCAAATTGTTTCTGAATCCTTTCAAGTTTCACAACATCTTTTCGATAGGAAGGAGACCAGAGTTGCATGCAATATTCCAACAGTGGCCTAATCAATGTCCTGTACAGCTGCAACATGACCTCCCAACTCCTGTACTCAATACTCTGACCAATAAAGGAAAGCTTCCACAGTAAACACTGATTCAAAATTCTGGTTTAGTGTCTTCCCCACCTCCTGCAGCTCTACACAATGGCCGCCTTGCTGATCTTTGAGGGGCCCTATTCTCTCTCTAGTTACCCTTTTGTCCTTAGTATATTTGTAAAAACCCTTTGGATTATCCTTAACTCTATTTGCCAAAGCTATCTCATGTCCCCTTTTTGCCCTCCTGATTTCTCTCTTAAGAATACTCCTACTGCCTTTATACCCTTCTAAGGATTCACTCGATCTATCCTGCCTATACCTGACATATGCTTCCTTCTTTTTCATATCCAAACCCTCAATTTCTATAGTCATCCTGCATTCCCTATACCTACAGCCTTTCGTTTCACCCTAACAGGAATACACTGTTTCTGGATTCTCATGACGTCATTTCTGAAGGCTTCCCATTTTCCAGCCGTCCCTTTACCTGTGAACTTCTGCCCCCAATCAGCTTTTGAAAGTTCTTTCCTAATACCATCAAAATTGGCCTTTTTTCAATTTAGAACTTCAACTTTTAGATCTGGTCTATCCTTTTCCATCACTATTTTAAAACTAATTGAATTATGGTTGCTGGCCCCAAAGTGCTTCTCAGTCACCTGCCCTGCCTTATTTCCCAAGAGTATGTCAGGTTTTGCATCTTCTCTAGTAGGTACATCTACATATTGAATCAGAAAGTTTTCTTGTATACACTTAACAAATTCCTCTCTATCTAAACCCTTAACACTATGGCAGTCTCAGTCTATGTTTGGAAAGTTAAAATCCCCTACCATAACCACCCTCTACATTGGGGAGACTGGACGCCTCCTAGCAGAGCACTTTAGGGAACATCTCTAGCATACCCACACCAATCAACCACACCACCCTGTGGCCCAACATTTCAACTCCCCCTCCCACTCAGCCAAGGACATGGAGGTCCTGGGCCCTCCTTCACCGCCGCTCCCTCACCACCCAACACCTGGAGGAAGAATGCCTTATCTTCCGCCTAGGAACACTTCAACCCCAGGGCATCAATGTGGACTTCATCAGTTTCCTCATTTCCCCTTCCCCCACCTCACCCCAGTTCCAAACTTCCAGTGTACTCTGTGCTACTTTCTCACCACCCCCACCCTCGTCTCATTTATCTCTCCACCCTGCAGGCACTCTGCCTCTATTCCTGATGAAGGGCTTTCTCCTGCTTCTCGGATGCTGCCTGACCTGCTGTGCTTTTCCAGCACCACTCTAATCTAGAATCTGGTTTACAGCATCTGCAGCCCTTGTTTTTACCTATTATTCTTACAGACAACTGAGATCTACTTTCAAACTTGTTTCTCAGTTTCCCTCTGACTATTAGGGGGTCTTTAAGACAATCCCAATAAGGTGATAATCCCTTTCTTATTTCTCAGTTCCACCCAAATAACTTCCCTGGATGTATGTCTGGAAATATCCTCCTTCAGTACAGCTGTAATGCTATCCCTTATCAAAAACGCCACTCCTCCTCCTCTCTTGCCACCCTCTCTGTCCTTCCTGTAGCATTTGTATCCTGGTACATTAATCTGCCAGTCCTGTCCCTCCTTGAGCCATGTTTCTGTAAATGCTATGATATCCCAGTCCCATGTTCCTAACCATGGCCTGAGTTCATCTGCCTTCCCAGTTAGGCCCCTTCATTGAAATGAATGCAGTTTAGTTTATCAGTCCTACCTTTTTCTATGCTTTGTCCTTGCCTGCCCTGACTGTTTGACTCACATCTCTTCTCAACTGTACCAGTCTCAGATTGATCTCTTTCCTCACCATCTCCCAGGGTCCTACACCCCCACCTTACTAGTTGAAATCCTCCCAAGCAGCTAAAAGACATTGACATCTTCTATGCCCATTGCTTCTTAAACATCCCTTTGGATTATCCTTAACTCTATTTGCCAAAGCTATCTCATGTCCCTTTTTTGCCCTCCTAATTTTCCTCCTAAGTATACTCCTACTGCCTGTATACTCTTATAGGGATTCACTTGATCACTCTTGCCTATACCTGACATATGCTTCCTTCTTTTTCTTAACCAAAACTTCAATTTCTCGAGTCATCCAGTTTTCCTACACCTACCAGACTTTCCTTTCACCATAACAGGAATATACTGTCTTTCGACTCTTGTTATCTCATTTTTGAAGACTTCCCATTTTCAGCCAGGGATTTTATAAATACACTAAGTACAAAAGGGTAACTAGGGAGAGAATAGGGCCCCTTGAAGATCAGGAAAAGTGAGCACTGCAGATGCTGGAGATTAGAGTCGAGAGTGTGGTGCTGGAAAAGCACAGCAGGTCAGGCAGCATCCAAGGAGCAGGAAAATCAACATTTTGAGCAAACGCTCTTCATCATTCCTGATGCAGGGCTTTTACCCAAAACATTGAATTTCCTACTCCTCGGATGCTGCCTGACCTGCTCTGCTCTTCCAGTACCCCACTCTTGACTCTCTCCCCTCAAAGATCAGCAAGGCAGCCTATGTGTGGAGTCGCAAGAGATGGGGAGAAACTAAACGAGCATTTTGCATCAGTGTTTACTGTGGAAAAGGAAATAAGAGATATAGAATGTGGGGAAATAAATGATGACATCTTGAAAAATGTCCACATTACTGGATGTCTTAAAATGCATAAAATGGATAAATCCCCAGGACTTGATCAGGTGTACCCTAGAACTCTGTGGGTAGCTAGAGAAACGATTGCTGGGCCCTTTGTGGAGATATTTGTTTCATCAGTAGTCACAGGTGAGATGTGAAGACTGGAGGTTGGCTAATGCGTTGCCACTATTTAAGAAAGGTGGCGAGGAAAAGCCAGGAAAATATAGACTGGTGAGCCTACCATCAGTGGTGGGCAAGTTGTTGGAGGGAATCCTGAGGGACAGGATTTACATGTATTTGGAAAGGCTAGGACTGGTTAGGGCTAGTCAGCATGGCTTTGCGCATGATAATTAACGTCTCACGAACTTGATTGAGTTTTTTGAAGAAGTAACAAAGAGGATTGATGAGAGCAGAGCAGTAGACGTGATTTATGTGGACTTCAGTAAGGCGTTCAACAAGGTTCCTCATGGTAGATTGGTTAGCAAAGTTAGATATCATGGAATACAGGGAGAATAGCCATTTAGATACAGAACTGGCTCGAAGGTAGAAGACAGAGGGTGTGGTGGAGGATTGCTTTTCTGACTGGAGGACTATGTTCAGGTGTGTACCACAAGGATCCGTGTTGGGTCCACTGTTTTTCGTCATTTATATAAACAATTTGGATGTGAACATAGGAAGTATAGTTAGTAAATTTGCAGATGATACAAAAATTGGAGGTGTGGACAGCAAAGGAGGTTACCTCAGAGTACAATGGGATCTTGATCTGATGGGCCAATGGGCTGAGGAGTGGCAGATGGAGTTTAATTTAGATAAAGGTAAGGTAATGCATTTAGAAAAGCAAAGCAAAGCAAGACTCATACACTTAATGGTAAGGTTCTGGAGAGTGTTCCTTTATTGGTCAGAGCATTGAGTATAGGGCTTACGAGGTGATGTTGCGGATGTGCAGGACATTGGTTAGGCCACTTTTGGAATATTACGTGCAATTCTGGTCTCCTTCCTATTGGATGGATGTTGTGAAACTTGAAAGGGTTCAGAAAAGATTTGCAAGGACGTTGCCAGGGTTGAAGAATTTGAGCGATAGGGAGTTACTGAATAGGCTGGGGTTGTTTTCCGTGGAGTGTCAGAGGCTGAGGGGTGACCTTATAGAGTTTTATAAAAGCAAGAAGGTCATGAATAGGGTAAATAGCCAAAGTCATTTCCCTGGGCTGGGGGAGTCCAGAACTAGAGAGCATAGGTTTAGGGTAAGGGGAAATATGTAAAAAGGATCTCAGAGGCAACTTTTTCACACAGAGGGTGGTATGTGTATGGAATGAGTTGCCAGAGGAAGTGGTGGAGGCTGGTACAATTACAGCATTTGAAAGGCATCCGGATGGGTATATGAATAGGAAGGGTTTAGAGGGATGTGAGCTAAGTGCTGGATGGGACTGGATTGGATTTGGATATCTGGTCAGCCTGGACGAGTTGGACCAAAGGGTCTGTTTTTGTGCTGTACATCTTTATGATTATCTGCAATCTCCTCCACTGAAACTAAACAACCTGTTTCAACTGTGCTGCAGTCACTTAGGAAACGTTGCATAAAGGTGTTAGGACAGGTAAAAACTCATGGAAGATGGGCACTACAGGAAGGCACAGGATAATTAGTTTATCTTTGTCTACATTGCTTTGGTTTATTCATCTGGTTTGGAATGTTACGTGTTGTATTTTATTTTTGTAATGTGTTCAGGTGGATCATGAAATCGACAGTGTCGAGCTGCCCACTCATAGACTGAGGCCTGAGTTTCTATGCCTGAGTTGGGAGCTCACAGTCAAGAAAACCTGACCCATATGGTTCCAGTGCTGACTAATGGGTAACCAACCCCACCCCCTCCCATTTATCTCTCAGCAACGACCCACAAGCTTCATTCCTGCTCGGTGAATGCTGCCTGACCTGCTGTGCTTTTCCAGCACCACACTCTCGACTCTAACCTCATATCCTTGTACAAACTCCATTCCAACCAAATCCCATCTATCCATAACCATGGTCCAGGGTAGACTCTATGCCAATTAAGTGTGAACTCATGCTAACCCATTCACTTACCCACCATCCTTACACTGCCTACAGATCCTCCATGTCATATCTGAGTTGGCATGCGCTAACCTAGGGACCCATGAGGTCAAATAAAGTTCCACAATAACATTATTATTTAATCAGATAGTATTCATTGATGAACAAAGTTACATTTAACTGCCTTCATCACCCTAATCCTTTATGAAAACAAGAATTATAATAACACCATTTCAAAGATTTTATAACCAATTATCAATCAAACTGTGAACTGACAAGTAGACCACTCTAATAGTGTTAATTTGTTACATCAGTCATAGAGCTTTAATTTCTCATGGTAGTGTTCGCCTTTATGTCAACAGACCAAGTGAAAAGAAAGTATGAGATTTTTGTTAAATTGCAGAGTTTGTTCAAGCATTTTAAATCAGGAGATTTAAATAAATTCAGAGTTTAACAGTTTCCTTGATGCCGCAACAGCTCCAATGGGTTTATCCAGATGTTATGCAAATTCTTATTTACTTTGAGCAATCACGAAGGCAAATGATCTCACACAAAGGTGACCTTACACTTATCCAGAAGGGTATACTACCACTCCAAAGTATGCCTGAAGTTTTAAAACTTCTAAAACATGCAAGTCTTGCATTGCACTTTTCACTAGTGGAAATGGATTTGACTGAGGGCAGCTGCATTTTAACATGTGCAGCTGCCTTTGTGAACTGTGGACGTATAAAGCAAAACCCACCCTTCCTGCTTGCCCATCCTGGGAAACAAAAAGGGGAGGTGCTAAGTTTATGGTAGGACATCAGGAATTGGGGTCCCAGCACCATTTAGGTTAAGCTGAGATCCTCCTTTGTCTTTGCAAAACTCAAGCCTTATTTTTCCAGGTGATTAATGAAAGGCCTATTGCCAACTCCTTCTCTGAAGCTGGTGAGAAAATAACAAGAAACTCAATTTCTTAGTGAATGCAGATCTAAGTATCATCTGCACATGCGTGTGACTAAATCTGGAGTGATTTCAATTTTTGGATTGAAGGTGCCACTTGTTGAGCAGCTTCCATCTGTTCTGTAGATTTTCTCCACATACAGGAGTAATTCACTGGAAGTGCGGTGAAGTAGCAAAACCAATGAAGAGTCATAGAGTCATAAAGATGTACAGCACAGAAACAGACCCTTCTGTCCAACTCTTCCATGATGACCAGATATCCCAACCCAATCTAGTCCCATCTGCTAGCACCCGGCCCATATCTCTCTAAACCCTTCCTATTCATTTACCCATCCAAATGCCTCTTAAATGTTGCAATTGTACCAGCCTCCACCACATCCTCTGGCAGCTCATTCCATACACGTAACACTCTCTGCGTGAAAAAGTTGCCCCTTAGGTCTCTTTTATATCTTTCCCCTCTCACCCTAAACCAATGCCCTCTGGATTCCCCCACTACAGGGAAAAGGCTTTGTCTATGATTCCTATCCATGCCTCTCATGATTTTGTAAACCTCTATAAGGTCACCCCTCAGCCTCCAACACTCCAGCAAAAACAGACGCAGCCTGTTCAGCTGGTACGATAAAACAACTTTGTTTGACCCCAGTCGTCACTGAGCAAGAGTCTGTGATGAACCCACTGTTAAAGATTACAGATTGCATAAGTTGGAGAATGGTGACAATTGTGAATGCAGCCACATACTCCATAGGGCTTTATAACTGACAGTCAAAGCCTGTACGAGACTGAAAAGTCCATGATTAGCAGTTGGTGCTTTTACTTTTTGCATTTACAACTAGCTCCAACATCAAAATACCCACACCCCTCCCCTCCCTACACACCCCACTTAACCCTTCTCCAGTCAGGTAGGTTCCATGGCAAGATTCTGGAAAATGTGATTTATTTTTTCTATACTGGGAACTCCCTCATGTCAAAGAGAGGCAAAGAAACTGAAGTACCTCATCAGCTCCATCTGCCAGCTCATTCTTCTGCCGATTGAGGAAAAGAGCACTTGAGGAAATTAGGATCTCAAACCCAAAGGCTAAGTTGATAGGTTACCAAGCATTGATGATCCTTGTGCTGCTGTATGCTCTAAAGACTTGGGCAATTTGCAACAGGTATCCTGACCTGAAAAGTAGCATCAATGGTTGCTAGATTCCGTTAATTAGCACTGCTGCCTCACAGCACCAGAGACCTGGGTTCAATTCCCACCTCAGGCAACTGTCTGTGTGGAGTTTCCACAGTCTCCGGGTGCTCCGGTTTCCTCCCACAGTCCAAAAATGTGCAGGTTAGGTGAATTGGCCATGCTAAATTGCCTGTAGTGTTAGGTGAAGGGGTAAATGTAGGGGAATGGGTCTGGATGGGTTGCTCTTTGGAGGGTTGGTGTGGACTTGTTGGGCCGAAGGGCCTGTTTCCACACTGTAAGTAATCTAATCTAAATCCAGCAAGAAAGGTTGTTGAACATGTTCCTTTCCAAGCAACATGCCCAACATCGTAGTACTAATCACTAGCTCCACTGGTGCAGACATGTCATTTGTGTGACTTCTACCAGACTCCCAAAGTAACCACTTCACTCAGGAAGGATCATTTGAAGTGATCAAACATCCCCATTGACTCAAAGGAGTGTCTGTCTAGTGCCTAATGAAAATGAGTCATTGAACACAACAGCAGACTTTATCAGGACCATGTTGAGGTGAAGCAATGACCTTGGACAGATTAAGCAAAGCTCCAAATATCTCAATTCCCTGGCCCTTCCCACTTGTAGCCAAATCTGGAGTTCACTCACTGAGTTCTGAGGTAAGTCCATCAAACTGGAATGGAAATGAATCATCCTTGATCCCAAGCAACCATCTACAAAGAAGGTGTTTAGTAATACAAAGGAGACAAGTTGTAGGATTATTGGTGGATGGTGAATCAATGTGTTAATGCGTATCTCGTTTAGATTGTACTTCAGGGAGAGCACAACCAGGAAAGCAACATTCTAGGTCGCCTTTTCTTTCACCTCCTGCACCATATACTGTGTTCAATGCCTGTAGCAAAGGCAGTCCCCTCATGATGCTGAAAATGTGATATAACAAATTATGAAGTTTGGCACCTGTTCTGCCAAATACTGCAAAATCCAAGACAAGATCCAGGTATTGTTTCAACCTGCGAGGCAACTGCAGAGTATAATGTAGCCTCCAGGTATATATGCTGCCCACATATGCAAGAATTGCAGACTGGAGTCATCAGGCATGGCATCAGTTGGTAATACTTCTCATATGGTAGCCACCCCTTTTCTTTGCCCATTGGCTCAAGTGCAGATGGCACAGCAGACCACTGTAGACTGAAGAGCATCAATCCTACTGCCGAAGTATTGACCTGCATGCTGCACTGAGCCACATTACATACCAGCTGGATGTTGAGAAAGTGTGACCTCTTTCAGTCTTGGTGTCAAAGTGACATAAAGTGGTTTATACACAGTCAATGGCACCTTATACCAGGAGCATTACTAAATTTTTTGTGAAGCTGTGTGCTCATTTTGTTTATAGAGAGACTTAGTGACCTCCCATACACAACAGTGCATAGCAAACTGAGTTGTGATAAATATTTCCAGTTCTTTCCTTGAGGAAACAGAGATTTAAAACTTCATGTCCAAGGTCTACTTCCCAGTCACTGGCAATGCAGTCCTCACTGTGCTGCCAGGGTGCACCATTTGTAAGCTATATACTTCAGTAAGCATGCCCTTATTGTGCTGACAATGTCTTAATCATTGTTCCTCACTGAGATTCAGGTACAATTACTCTCTGAATACCCTGGGTGTATCTGGCTGCATGCTGGTCCCCCTTATTCTCTTTCATCTTGCAGTTATGAATGTTGGATGACATTCCTTATTTACAGAGAGGAGATGAGATTGCAGTACAATGTGTCAAGAGGTGGAATAGCAATAGTATGTGATTTTGTCAAGCTGAAGGTACGAGTTGGGCCTTCTCACCCTTCCACAGTATAGTATAACATACAAGCATGAAATAGCTCAGCTCAACTATTCTTCACCTGCATTTTTCTATCTTGAATGTGTAAGGGGTTGAGACATTAGCACTAACTGTAATTATAAGCATGCAAAGGCTTACAGAGATGCTTGATAATAGTGATAAATTAATGATACATGTATTATTTTGTGGTTTACAATCTCAAAGCAGCCAGCAACCACATAATTTTAACTCAAACACTGGGGCCATTCTGACACATCATTTTCAAGCAGACAATCCTGACAACCAGGAGATTTTATTCTTCAGTCCTTACCTTCCTCTACAGGGCAAACCTCAGAATAAAGACTTGTAAAATAATGGTACATACAGATACAGTGAACTAATGTTAATATTGAGAAAACAAATGATAAATATTAAAATTATTACAATATTAAGGTAGAAAATTAAACGGGGTCTGGGGCCAGTTTCTTTTTATTTACTTTCAGCAAATAGGTTTATCTCCCATTTAACATCAGATGTTTAGGTTACTGGAAACCCATTGCCTGCTTTATGAAACAGTTTAATGTTTGCTTTATTTTGAATGGTGTGTAACCATAAGACATAAGAGCTGTACAATAGGGTGGATAGCCACATTTATAGGTAGATTTGTGATTTGAAAACACGGATTTAAAGATATCATTATCAGGCTTCAGCTACCAGAAGTCTTGGCTTCTCGTTAGAGCTTATTTTCCATAAATCAGAAAATGTACATAAAGACAGCCACAAATATAGATAAATGCAACACTAAGGAAGGTTACTGATCACTCTCTTGACAAAATCAAAATTCTTTAATAAGTAGTAAATAAAAACAGACAATTCTTGCAATGCTCCAAGACCAGGGAACATCATTGAAGAGAGTAACGATGTATTGTATCATTGAATACTGATTGATCCATGGCAAGGGTTCAGCATTTGCTATGATTAATCCAGGTTCCAGTGTCCAGCATAGTATTTTATTTCTGCAATGTTTTGGGAGTTTTAACCTTGCCAATTTAAATGTAAAGTCATCAAGTTATTTAGTTTTGTTTTCATGGATGTCAGTATTGCTAGCAAGGCCAGAATGTGTCACCTATCCTGACTTGCCTCAGAAAAACCGTTGGTGAGTTAATTTCTTGAATCGCAGCAACAAATCTGCTATAGACTCAGAACTATTGGGAAGGAAGTTCCAGGCGTTTGGACCAGTGACGATAATGCAAAGTAATGGGCTGGCTTTTCCAATGAGTTTAATCTCACACAGATTTCCACACCAGTATTTCTTTACGAACAGATTTCTGAGAGGGGAATTTGATCAGGGCACCCTCAGAAATGTGGAACCACACTTTCATTCAGACAGTTTTTTCATAGCATGGAACTGTGAGAGAAAGGTAAAACATGGTCCCTTTATCACTAAAGTCAGCTGCTGTATTCTGGTGTTTAAAAAAATGCTGACAGAAACTTTGACACCTGCTGTTAAACTGTAAGTACATAAGGTAAGTGTGACAGTAGGGTAATGGAGGGAAGGATGCCAGGCAGTAGTGTGCCACTTGGGTACAAGGTGGCAAGGGATGTGGTGCAGTGTTTAGAGTAGGTTGGCGTGGATGGAAGAAGCTGGGTCCAGTGTTTGCACTGAGGGTAAATATTGGGCACAGCGACAGTGAGTGTTGGGCAAGGGGCCAGTGGGTGTTAGGCAAGGGACCGGTGAGTGTTGGATCTGGGGATTTCTGGTAGCGGTGGTAGTGGTGGGTGGCACAGATTGGGACAGATCGAGTGGAGTTTGGAGATGGAGGGGGGTTTACAAGGATATTTGGATGTGGAGTGGTGGAAGGCATGTTGAGTCCTTGGAAGGGGGATCAGGTCAGAGGTCAGGTGTGTACCTATTCTGGGCTAGGTCCAATGAGACTTCCTTGATGGCCAAATTTAGTCAGATGCTGCCTTGTTATCAAGGTCAGGCGCTCTGACTTCACCACTTGAATTTAGTTCCTTTCCAATTTGAACTAGGCTGGAATGAGGTCAGGAGTTGAGTCAAGTACAGCTTCATCTTTTTATTGTATGCCAATACCACCAATGAGGCCATGTTTAGGCTACCATCTGTACAGATTGACTTCTATCAAAGTCAAAGGAAAGGAAATTTGGATGGGTGTGAAACTTGTGCCTAAACTGATTCATCTCCTTTTCCTGACAGTCAAGTCCAAGTAAATATTATTCCCATGGACACAGCTTTTCATGGATATGAGGGTTTGCTGTCAAGGTTAAGTGATTATATTTAATAATATTAGGCGACAGTTGTTGGATGTCAGTCTCCTGGAATTGAAAGTAAAATAGCACAAGGTAGAAATCACACTCATGGTATGACTGCAGTATTTCACATACAAGCTATTTCTGGACATATTCTCATTCAGATTGCAAAATAATGTTCAGTTTATGATGAACAGTATCTGCTAGTGCCAGTTAGCAATCAATAGTAGACAGGTTTTTACCCTCCCTGCGGACTCATGTATTGAGAACTGTATTTTATTTCACACTTTTTTTTTTCATTTTATGGAAATGATGCCACAACTGAGAACAGATGGTGCTGTAAAAAAACATGCCATCAGAACCATCTGCAAATAACACATCAATTTAGCTCCCATTTCAAAGTAAAATTTACATCTAATTTTCATCATTTTAATTCTTATTTAGCACATGGTAGAAACAGAATGTATGACTTTGTTGCTCATGAATTATCAACTTAAACTCACTTGTGGGCTTTATATTGTACTGCATGGCTGCTTATCATGTGTCCTTTAGGACATCTTCTGCTTATGGGATCTACAATGGAGTTAGCTTTAAGGAATTCCATTACAGGATGATTTGGTCAGTGAGGGATGTCAAAATTGCATTTGTTCTTGAGTTTATGATGAATTTGTAAAAGCAAATAGCCCTGTTCAATTTTGAAGATTTAAAATTTAAAATGAATTTTAAAAGTGCAGTTTGCATGATCATATTGGATACTCTGACTTTGCTGAGAGGGTGCAACTTAAAAAGCACACATTATTGTTTTTGGTTACCTTATTTCATAAGAAGATAGAGAAGCTAAAACTTGTGCAGTGTCATCTAGCATGCGAATTTGCAAATTTAGCAAAAACATATCTGACATATGTAGCATTGAATTATGAAGCTGTTTGTCAGAATTGGCTGGGCCTCCTGGCATCTGAGTGGGTGCAGTAATTCCAGCAGTTTGAACATTATCATCTGTTAAATCGAGTACAAGGTTACACAAGAATTAATACATGATTGTATAACTGATTCACAATATACCTGAAAAATAATTACTTTCTGATATTCTGGGATAAAAAGCACTTCACACAGTTATGTTATTAGTTTGAGTTTGTTTCAGGACTATGTAGCTAGGACGCACTGGAATCAATCAGTTCTTAAAGTGCTGAGTTGCTTTAAACATGATTTCACAAATCATTGCTTCTATATTTTTCTGTCTGGTTGAAGAAAAAATTATAAAAATTGAGAACTCATACTTAACTGTCATTTATTATTCCTTTTTCAGTACTCTTATGATATTCATCCTATTATCAAATCAGAAAGACCTATAAAGTATTTAAATGCTGTGGATTAATTTGTTTAATAAATCACTTTGAGTCATATGGATCACTTTGACCAAATCATTCAAATTAGTTGGATACTCAGCTCCCAGGTAAAAGTGAAATACTATTTCTTTTGACTGAATGATTTGAGTTGTTGTTTGACATTTCAAATTTTAAAATTTTTAATTTTCTGCTGATTCATTGTAACATACTTGGTAAGAACTCTGAATGGGGATATTCAAAAATGACAGCAGTATCACCAAAGTGGCTGTTTAATATTGAAATTCCTAACAGATTATTTGAAAAACTCATACTGTTTGTATTCCAGGGGTGAGGCATCTCTACATATTGCTTAGAATCATAGAATCTCTATAATGTGGAAGCAGACTATTCAGCCCATCAAGTCCATACCGACCCGCTGAAAACATCCCACCCTTTCCCTGTAATCCTGCATTTCCCATGACCAATCCACCTATCCTGCACATCTTTGGACTGTGGGAGGAAACCTGGAGCATCTGAAGGAATTCTATGCAGACATGGGGAGAATGTGCAAACTCCACGCAAACAGTCGCATGGCGATGGGATCGAACCCAAGTTCCTGGTGGTGGAGGCAGCAGTGCTAACCCACTGAGCCACCATACCACCCCTGATTAAATATATGACTTTCAGCACTAGAGACAAACAAAAAGCTAATGGACTTTCTGGAACACAATTTAACATTTGGTAAAAACATGTTTGTTACATTTACAAACACATAAATGGTCATGTTTAAATAGTATGGGATGTAATAATCTATTTAACTGTTACTGGTTGAGGCATGTCACAAAGTCAGTCTTTTGTTTCTGTCCTTGATATTTTTCAGAGGGATAATAAACCAGGCCGGGCTCTGATCAGACAGGTTTGGTACAGAGATGAAAAGGATTTTGAGAGACCTTTTGTTTATATGTAAACAGATGAGACTTCAGGCCAAAGTGGTCATGTTTTAGATGTGACTGTATAATGACGGGGGGTGGTCAGCTCTCTAGCTGAGCTGAGCAGTTTAATTCAGTCCAGAACTAGTTGGGAGTTCAACAATGAGCTGTATGGAAACTCTCTCTTCTGCCCTTCTTCCTTCAACCTGTAAGGATCTGACCCTTTTTTGTAGTGTGTTTTAAAGGGGGTTTGCTTATTGGGACTGTTGTGTATATTTGGAACAGTATATTTAAGTCTAGTTTGGATAGACTGAGTTCTGTTAGGGTTCTTTATTCTGTTTTTTTGTGTTTCATTGGGTAATTTTATGAATAAATGTTTTGTCTGTTTTAAACCTGGTAATCAACCTCGCTAACCTACTCCTGGTAATTTTCACTGTACACTTACCGAATTGGGACTGTTGTGTATATTTGGAACAGTATATTTAAGTCTAGTTTGGATAGACTGAGTTCTGTTAGGGTTCTTTATTCTGTTTTTTTGTGTTTCATTGGGTAACTTTATGAATAAATGTTTTGTCTGTTTTAAACCTGGTAATCAACCTCGCTAACCTACTCCAGGTAATTTTCACTGTACACTTACCGAAACAAATTGCAAAGTTATGGTCTGGGCTGCCTGCTTAAGAATGTTTTGAATGTTCTTTAGTCATCCAGCATTCTCAATACCTATGAGTCTTTCCTTTCACTCTAACAGGAATATAGTGTCTCTGGACTCTGGTTATCTCATTTCAGCAATCTTCCCGTTTTCCAGCCGTCCCTTTACCTGCGAACATCTGCCCCCAGTCATAACAGGCATAGTTGAAGAATGGGAATGAGACCATTTGAGACTTCCTACAGAGTCTGAATGTTTAGACTGTATCATGGTACCTGGAACAATGCAGCAATCCATCAATTTAGGTTCATTCCATTTTGTTCTCTTCCAACAAACCCATCTGCATTCAATCAGTCCAAATTGGCTTTAATTAGAGCCTTCATAGACAGCTGAGATCTTGTATGCAAACACGACATCAGCGGTAAGACATACAAAAATACAGGAGTCTGAACAATGTCCAGAATTAATCAAATTCTCAATAAATTAAAAACGAAATGATCAATTTAGTTGGGGCATGAACCCCAGCGCCATGTTTCTGAAGCTATGTACAGAACTGTGGTGAATTAATGTGCAATAGTAGATTTCACATAGAATCCCTGGCATTTTTACAGAGCCCTAGAGGAAAATGGCCACAGCACTGGTCTTTGCTGCACAAAGTGGTACTGACTACTAAGAACTATTCTTAATTTATTTACAAAGCAAAACAATTCAGTTAACAATATTTCTTTGTGAAGAAAACTGAAAATGTAACAATGTGCTCTATAAGGTAAGAATTTATCCTTATCGGTGTTGAAAGTAAATTCACATGTTTTCATTCAGTTAAAAATCACACAACACTGGGTTATAGTCCAACAGGTTAATTTGGAAGCACTAGCTTTTGGAACACTTCTCCTTCATCAGGTGGTTGAGGAATATAAGATCGTAGGACACAGAATTTATAGCAGGGAGCATGCACTCCGAAAGCTAGTGCTTCCAATAGACCTGTTGGACTATAATCCAGTGTTATATGATTTTTAACTTTGTACACCCCAGTCCAACACGGCACCTCCAAATCATGTTTTCATTCAAACTATTTAGCAGATTGTATAATATTAATGTCAATTTACAACAGGTGTATAAATGAGAAAAGGCTTAGAAATGGGCACAGGCATTCAGCTGACTGTGCAAACTGACAACAACTGAAACAGATTTGCAATCTCTGCGGGTCAACAAAGTCCAAATCCTAATGAATTTTATTGAAGGGTACTTACCTGCTTGATTTGTCGTGACATTTACAGACACAAACTGTCTGGGGATGGAACTCAGCTCTGACACTCCATTCACTGCCTCAATCTCGAAGGTGTAATTAGTGTGAGCCAGGAGGTCCACCACCATGACCGTGGTGTTCTTGAGGCCAGCCTCCTGTGGAATATATCTGACACCAGTACCGCACTCCTCACACTGAATCAAATCCACGCTGCACCTCTTGCAAATCACAAGGTATGTCACATCTTTTCGTCCTCCACCATCAGCAGGAGGGCTCCAGTCCAGAATCACGCTGGTATTGTTGATGTTAGAGATGACATTCTGTGGGGCTGAGGGGGGTCCTGGGATCAGTGACAAAACAAAATGTAAATTGCATGCCCTGTGTGTACATTCTCTACTTTTAAAGGATGGGCAAGTTACATAATCTCCACAAAATCCACTTGTTAAAGGATGTCTTGAAATACATTTCATGCATTCTAAACTATAGTATATCACAAGAATATATTGGAATAGAATTAAATCCCAAACAGGAAAAGATTTTGCATTGAATCTGCAAGGTATCAATTACAATTCTTTTATTTTCTCCTTTTTAACATCCAGCCCAAGTACATTGGGGTTTTTAGCTATTCCTTACATTAAAGTACCGATGTTTTGTTTAATCTTTATTTAAAAGTCATTCCACTTTGAAATGAGCTAAACTGGAATTATCTGCCTGCTATGTGTTATGAAGATGTGGGAATAGTGTATCGTTAAGAAAGTAGAGAGCTAGCAGAGCTACTTGACAATATCAAGTGTTCTGAAAAAGATACAATGTAACCTTTTCATCCAGCAGCTAGAGTAGCTGGTTGCCTGGAGACAAAAACAAATTCGAATTAGGCCAATCAGCTTAAATTATACCTAAAAAAAACTCAACTCCAATCAAGTTTGTATTTAATATATTGACAATGTTAAAAGCCAATGACACAATCCAATCCTTGGGGGGTATAAGACGAGGAAAAATTAAACAGTTGGGAAAGAACTGCTAATCCACCAGCACATGCAGACTGCCCACAGAATAGCTCTCTTAAAGGTACCTTTATCGATCAGTGAAACATAATCCCTAAGAAGAAGAAAAAAAGACAGAGGAAGATACTTTGAGAAGATTCAATAGCTGGCTGGTTTTGAAATTTGATTTTTTGGTAAATCTTAATCAGGAGTTTTATCGGAGTAGTATTGTAGAAGGGGAAGGTAAAAGATAGGTTAGAGAAGGAGTTGTAAATAGTTGTTAGTTAATTATTCTCTGTTATACTTTAAGAAATAAAGTTGTTAATTTTTACTTTAAATAGTTCTTGGCCTCTCGAATTTTTATAGATTATCACATGGGATAAGTCTTTTCTATGTTACAAGTTTAAATTACTGGGTGTTTACCCCGTGTCGTAACAAATGTCAGATTAGATTCTCCCGTTATATTTGGTGGAACATAATGCAGTCTCCAAGTTGAACCTTTTTTAGAACCATTAACTTGCACAACATAATCTCTGGAATTCCCTCCTTATAACTGTCTCTCAACGTCTCTTTCTTCCTTTGAGACACTTGAGAGAAAACTTTCCTCTTTGATCATATGTCCTCATTTTGCCTTATTTGGTCCTGTATCAAATTTTGTTTTGTAACACTCCAGCTGGATATCATACATGTACTATATAAATAGAAACGGGTATTGAAAGATTTATGATCAAAAGGATTGGCAAAGATTGTTATCATTTTTAAGCTCAGATGGGCTAGCTGATAGGCATGACATGGAGCTGTGTAAATGTCCCCAGTGAATTGAGGAGAAATCTCTTCATCAGCTGTGTGTGTGTGAATCTCTTGACTCCATGGGGAACTGGATATTCAATAAATGAGTATATTCAAGACAGTGAACTTATAGTTTGAGGTTCTCCAGCAAGGAAACAACCAGCCATCTGCACAGTCAAATCCTCAAACAATTTTCAATGAGATCATGATTTGGAGGTGCTGGTGTTGGACTGGGATGTACAAAGCTAAATATCACACAACACCAGGTTATAGTCCAACAGGTTTATTTGGAAGCACTGGCTTTCATTAGTGCTTCCAAATAAACCTGTTGGACTATAACCTGGTGTTGTGGGATTTTTAACTTCAATGAGATCAGTATTCATTCATCTAAGTTTCTGAATATGGACCAATTTTACTCAGTGTCCACTTATTGTATAGCCCTCTCCCTTCAAGAATCAATTTAATTAATCTTTATCGCACTCCATCCAATGGTAAATTTCCTTAAAGAGATTAGAACTCTGTGCAGTGTTCTATTGCCAAAACCATTTACAGTTCTACACCTTGCAATGTGAAAAAAATATATAATTTACCCTCTGATTGCTCACCTGCTTATTAACTATTTTTGTGTGTAAGGGCATCTCAATGCCTATAATTTCAATATTTTCTGTCTTCTTACTTTTGAAGAAAAAAGGTTTTCATTTTTCTTTAATTCTTCCTGCTATGACAAATAATCTCAATCATATTCAACTGCCATTTTCTTGTCCACTAACTAAACCTGTCCATGTCTCGATGCAGATTCTTTGGCCTGAATATTACTGTAGATGTCGGATCCATGAGGGAGTCAATACAGAATATTAAATGGCCTGAACAGAGTGAGCCCTGGGAAGATGTTTCCATTGGCAGGAAAGACAAGGACCCAAGGGAACAGCCTTAGAATAAATAGAACTCCCTTTAGAATGGAAATAAGGAGAAACATCTTTAGCCGGAGAGTGGTGAATCTCTGGAATTCATTGCCACAGAAGGCTGCGGAGGCCAGGTCATTGAGTATATTGTTATGACACAGGTATACCCTCCTGCTTAATGTAAACCAGCAACACAGGAAAGATTTATCCCATGTGGTAATCTGTGAAAATTTGAGAGGCCAAGAACTTTTTAAAGTAAAAACTAACAACTGTACTTCTTAAAGTATATCAGAGAATAATTAACTAACAACTATTTACAACTCCTTCTCTAACTTATCGTTTACTTTTCCTTCTGTAATACTGGTCCGATATAACCTCCAATTATGGTTTACCAAAAATTCAACTTTCGAAACCAGTCAGCTGTCGAATCTTCCCTTTGTACCTTCTTCTCTAGATTTGCTCTCCAGGTCGTTGTCGATGTTTTTGTCTCTGTGCCAAATCCTTCTCCAGACAGATACCTCTCAGAGAGTTCTTACTAGCAGCCTACATCTGTTGATCTTTTGGCAATTCTCCTCCCCAACTGTTCCATGTTCCCCAGTCTTATACCACCAAAGCATCGGATTGTTTCATTGGTTTTAATATTGCCAATGCCCAAAATTCAAACCTGATTGGAGGTTGGTATTTTGGGATATAATTTAAACCAGTTGGCCAAATTTAAATTTGTTTTTGTCTTCAGACAACCTAACCAGTGCTAGCTGATCTGAACCAAATGTTACATTGTAAATTCTAAGTCCTTGCTAGCTAAGTCCTTGCTAGTCCTCCCTGAAGTCCTTGCTAGGCTTCAACTTTCTTAAAGGTACAGTACCCCTTACACCTTCATATCACCTCCCCCTTAAGAAAAAATGAACCATCATAATGAAAATGAAAAGACGGCTTTATCTTTTTTCTATTCTTTAAACACATGACTCTAACTCAGCACTGGTTAGCACTGCTGCCTCACAATACCAGGGACCTGGGTTCGTTTTCCCCCTCAGGGAACTGGCTGTGTGGAGTTTGCACATTTTCTACGTGTCTGCATGGGTTTCCTCCGGGTGCTCTGGTTTCCTCCCACAATCCAAAGATGTGCACATCAGGTGAATTGGCCATGATAAATTGCCCATAGTGTCAGATGCATTAGTTTAAGGTAAATATAGAGTAGGGAAATGGGTCTGGGTGGATTACTCTTTGGAGGGTCGGTTTGGACTTGTTGGGCTGAAGGCCCTGTTTCCCTACTGTAGGGAATCTAATCTAAGTTCACCTTAACATCTTCCTATATACCTGTATATATATACATATAATTAAATAAATACAAATCTCATCTAACTTTATCAGTTAACCCGCGATAACACATCTGTGATTTCATTCTTACAACCTGCAACATGTACAATTTTTAAATTAAAAGTCTGTAACATAACACTCCAATGAAATAGTCTCATATTCTTCTCTTTAAAGCATTCTATGAAAGTAAGAGGATTGTGTTCCTTGTGCACAGCGGTCTCCAACACATTGTTCCTGACATACACATTAAAATGTTGTAAGGCCAGTACCAAACTCAATAGTTCCTTTTCGATTATGGAGTATTTCCTCTGGTGGATGTTAATCTTCTTCGAAAAGTAACCACTGGCAGTTCAATCCCATCCTCATTTTCCTGCAGCAGTACAGCTCCAACTCCTATGTCACTAGAATCGATGATGATTTTAAAAGGTTTTGAAAAGTTTGGTGTAGCTAAAACTGGTTTGGTGGTGAAAATGGCTTTCAAGTGGTCAAAGCCTCCTGGCATTGTTCTGTCCACCGAAACTTTGTGTTTTTCTTCAGCAAAGTGCCGCTTACACTGCTGACGTGTGGAACAAACTTCCGCATCCGTTAAGTCCAAGGAGTCTAAGCACTCTTTCTTTGAGGTTGGTCGTGGAACTTTCTTGATGGCCTTCATCTTTGCGTTCCATGGGTCTTTCGCCATTTTCCCTGTGTCTGCGTGAGTTCCCTCCATGTGCTCTGGTTTCTTTCGCCATTTCTGATCAAGGTACCTGCCAGTAATCATGCAGTAAGTCCAACTTGATGATGTAACAAGCTTGTCCAACTTTCTCGATACAGTCCTCCAATCTAGGAACTGGATATGAGTCTGATTTTGTAATGGTATTGACCTTCCAAAAATCTACACAGAATCATTGAGTCCCATCCAGTTTGGGAACTAAGACAATCAGTGAAGTCCACTCGCTCTGGCTTGGTTTGATGATGTTCTCACCTCCACCTCCATTTGGGCCTGTCTGGCTTTGAAAGGATTAAGCCGATAGGGGTGTTGTTCTTTTGGAGCAGTATTCCCTATGTCTACTTCATGTACAATAGCATTAATCCTCCCCATCTGATTCTTACAAATATCCTTATGCTGCAGTAATATTTCAACTGCATTCCACGCTCCTGAGACAGATAGCTTACTAACCTATCCCACTCCTCAAGG
This sequence comes from Chiloscyllium plagiosum, assembly GCF_004010195.1. Lineage (NCBI taxonomy): Eukaryota > Metazoa > Chordata > Chondrichthyes > Orectolobiformes > Hemiscylliidae > Chiloscyllium > Chiloscyllium plagiosum. The sequence continues at coordinate 126,325,892 of NC_057711.1, forward strand.
ACTTGTTCATTTTTTAATCTATTTTGAGCCACATCAAAATCCACATCATCTGGATTTGATTCCTCACTCTGCCAGACAGTAACTAACATCTGTTTCTCCAGTTCCTTCTCTCTAGTATAATACCGTTTCAACATGTTCACATGACATAGCCGATACCTTTTTTTTCTATCTGGCATCTTTACTAGATAGTTCATCTGGCTCAACTTTTTCTCAATTTGATAGGGACCACTAACCCTGGCTTTGAAGGGATCTTCTATCAGTGGTAACTGTACTAACACATCATCCCCTCGGAAAACGTTCAAATCTCAGAGCTTTTATCTGCCACCTGCTTCGTTCTACATGTGCCCTCTCTAGATGCTGTTTAGTTAACTCACTACTCAACCTAATCTCTCCCTCATATCCAATACATAATCTAAGTGTGAGATCTCTGACTTTGGTCCTGTCAATTTTTCTTAATTACTTTCAAAGGACCTCTCACTTGATGCCCGAATATTAAGTCAAAGGGAGTGAACTGAGTAGATTCATTTGGGGCATCTCTAATGGCAACAATACAATACATTTATCCCAGTCATTCAGGTAATCCTGATAGTCTGCTCTCAACACGGTTTCAAGGTCTGATCCACCTTTCTAAAGCTCACTGGTATTCAGGCTGATGCACGCTGGATTTAAAGTACTGTTTACCTAAGCTCTTTAAAACCCCTTAAAAAGCCTCACAGTAAAATATGACCTTTGGTCCAACTGAATTTCTCAGGGTAGCCTATGCCAAGTAAAGAAAGCTACTAACTCCTCAGCTCCCTTTTTGCTTTGATACTCCGTAATGGAATTGCCTCCGGAAATCTGGGAAACACATCCATTATGGTTAACAAGTACTGGTAAGTATGGGTTCCCACTTCTAGTTCTCGGGAGGGGAGCAACACAATCAATTATACCCCTTGTGAAAGGTTCTTCTTTGTAGAAATTGGTAACAAAGGTGCTGGTTTTATTACTGCCTGTGGCTTACCTACCATTTGGCATGTATGGCAAAAGTTAACCACATCCTTGTGCATTCCAGGCCAATAAAAATGTTTTAGTACCTTAGCCTGAGTCTTTCATACCCCTAGATGACCTCCTACAGGTAGCTCATGTGCTACCCATAACACCTTCTGTCTGTATGTTACTGGCAACACAATCTGATGCACTTCGGTCCATTTCTTCTCTGCACTCACCTGCTGTGGTCTCTATTTCCGCCTTTGGGTTCTATCTTTCAGATAATAACCCTCCAGAATATTCTTGGCCTCCTTTTCAGAGTATGCATCCACAAACATATCTTTTATCATCTTGTCTTGCTGTTGCAAGTCTCTTTGCCTTTCAGGACTAAACACTTCTGTCTGACCCTCTGCCTGTTCAGGTCTTTCCTGCACCATTACATTCAACAGGGTATCCGCTAACTGAACCCCAACTCCTTCATCTTTCTCTTTACTTTTCATTTTGTGCTGTGACTTATGATAGTGGGATCTGGTGACTAAGCAATCTGGGAAAATACCAGGATATTTCTGTTTTAACTCCTCAGTTTCTTGGTCTTCCTTGGGCTTCTCCACAATAAGGGGTGTCACTCCCACCTTGGATCCTGCAAAATCATTCCCAAGAACAAGCTGAATTTTGGAACTGACAATCTGTCAATCACCCCCACTGTAACTTACCCAATCTTAAGTTGGAACTCCAAACTGATCTTACATAGCGGGATGTTAAATTTCTGTCCATCTATCATACAAATTACCACACTCTTGGGTAACAGATCAGAAAGAGTGCATATTCACTCATCTCTCACTATCAGTGACTGGTTAGATTCTGTCTCTCTCTCTCAAAATTATAACTTCTTGTCCCTCTCCCCCTGTTATTTCTGAGTAAACTTTACCCACAGAGATGAATTCTTTGTAAAGATCAGGCACTAACTCCATATCTAGCCCCTGCCTAGGCTGTGCACTCTCCTGCAGCTCCTCGGCTCTTCTTGAGGTCTCCTCTACTACCATCACTAATGCCGCTGGCTTAGCTTCTTTTACCACATCTTTTCCCACAGTGCCTTTCTTTAACGACCAGCACTGTGACTTTACGTGTCCCACTTTACCACAGTGGAAACACCTGAGGCCTTTCACCTCCTTTCCACCCTCTTGGACTTCATTTTTATCCTGTGGTTAAATCTTACCAATGCTCTCTACTCTTGGTTTCTTGGTGTAGGATCACCCCTTCTCTCAACTTCTATCCCTCTGGCCAGAAGCTTGTCTAATGCACCAACATGTACTCATCTGTTAATTTTGCTGCCCTTCTCACTTCCTGAACTTTCAGTTCCTCCATGTGAATTCTTACCATCTCTGGAAGTGAGTTTTTAAACTCCTCTAGCAGAATAATCTCTCTTAGATCCTCAAAAGTCTTATCTATTTTCAAAGCATAAACTCATCGATCAAAATGACTATGTTTAATTCTTTCAAACTCAACATATGTCTGACCTGGTTCCTTCTTTTCATTTCTGAACCACTGTCTGTATGCTTCTGGTACCAATTTATAAGCACTTAAAATAGCCTGTTTAACCTCTTCATGATCTCTTGACCCCTCATCTAATAGCGCAGCAAATACCTCACTAGTTCTGCCTACCAGTTTAGTCTGAACTAGCATTACCCATAAATCCTCGGACCACTCCATCTGTTGAGCCAATTTTTCAAATGAAATAAAGAAAGCTTCAACATCTTTCTTATCAAAATGTGGCAGAGTTTTGACACATTTGTATATATCACTACCTTCTCTTTTAATATTCATCCTGTTAACCTGACATTATTGACTAATTTGCAACTTCTCAAGTTCAAATTCTCTCTTTTTTGTCTCTCCCTTTCTTCTCTCCATCTCTTTGCTCAGCTAAGAACATTTTCTCTCTCTTTTATTCTCACTTTCTCTCTCTTGTCTCTGTTTCTCTTTCTCTCTCTGTTTATCTTCGAACTCCATTTTTCTCAATTGTAATTTAATTTTTTTCTACCTCTACTGCACTTGTCTGTTTCTCTGATACACCTAAGTGTTTGAGTAATTCCCTGACAATTTCAGCTTTACTTTTGTCCTTGGTGAAACCCAAATCTAACTTGTTTGCTAATTCTAAAAGAGTGACCTTTTTCTTTCCTTCTAAACTTTCTTGGCAAATTTGAGAATCATCTTCAAATCCCAGAACCTCATTAGCCATTTCTCTCACTTTTAATTGAATCAACTACAAGTCACTGAAGTTAAACAGATTGTCTCACCTATGTTTTATTTAAAGATCTAGGACACTAATCTGCAAGTGTTTAACTCTGCTGTGACTTTTCATATACCCAAATCTATTCAAATCTGTCTAAACTAGTTCAAATCCCAATGATGAGCCACCAAACTGTTTCAATATGGGGTAAACCCTCCTGCTTAATGTAAACCTGTAATACAGAAATGATTTATCCCGTGCAGCAATCTGTGAAAATTTGAGATGCCAAGAACTATTTACAATAAAAATTAACAACTTTGTTTCTTAAAGTATAATAGAGAATAATTAACTAACAACTATTTACAACTCCTTCCTCTAACCTATCATTTACTTCCCTTCTATAAAACTAGTCTGATAAAACCCCCGATTAAGATTTACCAAAAATTCAAATTTCAAAACCAGCCAGCTGTCGAATCTTCTCTTTGTATCTTCCTCTGTAGATTTGCTCTCCAGGTCATTGTCAATGTTTTTACCTCTGTGCAAGCTCCTTCTCTGGACAGATACCTCTCAGAGCCTACATCTGTTGGTCTTTTGGCAGTTCTCCTCCCCAAATGTTCAATTTTCCCCGGTCTTTTACCCCCAAAGCATCGGACCATTTCATTGGTTTTAATATTGCCAATGTTTGAAATTCAAACTTGACTGGAGGTTGGTGTTTTGGGGTATAATTTAAACTGATTGGCCGAATGTGAATTTGTTTTGGCTCCCAGGCAACCCAGCCAATGCTAGCTGTTCTGAACCAAAGGTTACGTTGTACATTCTCCAGCACTCTGTGTGCTTCTCTAAGTCCTTGCTAGCTTTCAACTTTCTTAAAAATGCAGTACCCCTTACCCTTCATAACAATATTTAAAATAGAGATAGGTAAGTTCCTATTTGCCAAGGGCATCAAAGGTTATGAGGGAAAAAGCAATAAAATGGGGTTGAAAAATCCATCATCCATGATTGAATGGCAGAGCAGACTCAGTGGGCTGAATGGACTAATTTCTGATCCCATGTCTTATGGAGTTCGAGCAGAAAGCGAATTCGGTTCAGTGATAGTGTCCTTACCGAGTGACAGCTGATCTAATCCAGTCTAGTTCCTGAACAGCGGAACTGAGCCAGGAAGAAAATCCACAATGGCTTCCAAAACCTTTCTTGTCCTCTTACCATTCCCCACAAAAGTCCTGACTCCCCCGCCTCCCATTCCTCATGCTCTGTCAGACAGGGCCATGTAAAATTTGACCCTCATGGCTATCCTCTGAATATCAACATCTGCCAGTTTTCCACCTTTTATATTCTGCTCATCTATTTTTCCTACCAAGGTGTATTAATACACCTTTTCAAGAGTACACTGCACCTGTCAACTTATTACCCAATCACTTAACCTGCCCATTATAAGTACGTTGAAACATATTTTAGACAAAAAGTCTACTTAAATTAAAGACAGTAAAGAATGAAACTTTTTTTAATAAAATCAAGGACCTGCTTATTCAAGCGTACAGGAGGAATTCTGCAATTTTACGTTGCATTTATAAAGACCTTTTGACTTGCCAATTTTAATGCTGACTTTTCATAAGGCTGATAAAACAACCATTTATTTTGACAATGTTTTCAATGTTGGTCTGTATTTGCCTGAATTGCTTTTACAAAATCCAAATTCAGATAAAAGAATAGCAACACTTCCAGTGATAGCATTAGTGACCTGAATTTTCACCAAGTTGGAACTATTCCAGAATCATTTAAAAATGGAGAGTAGCTTTGGGGATTCCCAACCCCATTCCTGGCTCCCATAATTTTCGCAAATGTGGAAAAAGGATGCAGGTACTGAGCTCACTGCCTAGATGGCTCCATTGTGGTTCTATACATTATCTAGTCCTCTACAATTTTTGTGGAGTAGGGCGACCTTTCAAAATTCATAGTTCATGACCCCTCAAACAGGTAATAAAACATAGTATGGATTCAGGAAACGTTGGAAAGATAAGTTCAAAAACATTTTCTGTATTTCCATGTCCCCTCCACGCCAACTCATCCCTATTGAAGCAATGACTGTGTAAAAATGTCAATCAGACTGACCATTAAGGTATCAATAACAGAGGTATCTGATACTTCATACTTCATAATCTTGTGCAAATCTGCAATGAGACATTGAAAAAAAAATCTATCACAGTAACAATCATTTATTATAACAACTTAATGATCTCCATCAAAAAGCTAAAATTCTCTCCAAATGTAAAAGCAAAGTCCACTAAGATGATCCTTTTATCAATGTGAACTTTCAGCTGTGTGAAGCATTTGAAACCTCTCTCATTTATTCAATTGTCCGTGGGTTGTTTGGGTATAGCTGGCTTGCCTAGTATTTATTGCCCACCTTTCATGCCTTGGAGAATGAGATGGTGAGCTGCTTTTTTGAACCGCTGCAGTCTTTTAGGGTGTTATACATGTTAGGAAGAGATTTGCAGGATTTTAACCTCAAGAAAGAGAAGAAATGGTAACATACATCCAAAGCAGGATGATGTGTGGCTTGGAGGGAACTTGCAGATGGTGGTGTTCAACGTATCTGCTACTCTTATCCATCAAGGTGGTAATGTCTCAGGTTTACAAAGTGCTTGCAGAATTACTGCAGTGCTTCTTAAATATGGTACACTCTGCTGCCACTGGTCATCAGTGGTCAAGGCATGAATGCTGAAGATCATGGATAGCGTGTTAATAATGTGGACTGCTTAGTTCTGGATATAGCACTGTTGCAGATGCATTCACCAGGTAAGTGGAAGCTATTCTGTCACATTCCTGAATTGTGCCTTGTAGATGGGAGGAAGGAACTGGGAAGACAGGAAGTGAGTTACTTGTTTGAGCCTCAGCTTCTATTACACAATACTATGGCCATGAGTAGTATCCAGGATATTGACAGTAGGGGATTCAATGATGGTACTGCAGAGTTGCAGACCTGTTATGGAAGTGAAGGAGTCCATTTGGCCCAACGTGTCTACTTTGGCTACCTGGGAATTATGACTTGGTGTCAATTTCCTACACATTGCACATTGCCTATATTTAAATAATCATTTAACGCCATCTTGTATACTTCAATCTAACCTGACTCCATTGAACTTCCAGGCAGTGTATTCCAAATATTAATTGCTCACTGTGTAGGTAGGCTTTTTTTTTCCCCCTCTCATGTTACATTTTCTTCATTTGCAACATATTTTCTATCTATGCCCACTGGTTCTCCAAACTTACAAACAAGAACAGTTTCTTCCTATCAACTATTTCCTGACATTGTAATTTTCTATTAGATACCATCTAAGCCTTCTCTTCTCCAATATATCCACAGAACTGAAGTTATAACTGAAGGAATAGAGTGTAAAAGTAGGGAGGTGTTGATGCAGGTGTGCAAGCGGTTAGTGGGAGTGTACCTGGAATATTGTGCATAATCTTGGTCTCTTTACTTGAGGATAGATGTCGTTTTATTGGAGACAGTTCAGAGGAGAGTCACAAGATTGAGTCCAGAGATGAGGGATTTTTTTTATCAAAAAAGATTAAGCAGTTTAGGTCTATATTCTCTGGAGTTTAGAAGAATGAGAGGAGATTGAATGAAGTTGCATAAAATGCTAAAGGATGTTGACAAAGTAGATGTAGAAAGGATGTTTCCTCATGTAGGGGCAATCTAGAATGAGAGCTCATAGTTTTAGGATATGAGAGAGCAGATTTAAAACAGAGATGAGCAGAAATTACTTCTCTCAAAGGTTTGTGAATCTGTAAAATTTACTACCCAGAGTGTGGTAGATGCTGAGACACTGGATAAATTTAAGGAGGAGATAGACAGATTTTCAACTTCTAATGGGTTGAAAGGTCAAGCAGAATGGCCAGAAAAGGTTAGGTACAACCAAGAAGAGATCAGCCATAATGGTGGAACCAGTTTGAGGGGCTGAATTGGTTACTAGTCCTACTACTCCTAGGTTTTATGTTCTTATGTTAAGTTCCTCATCCCCGGAACCATTCTTAAAAATGTGTTCTGCACGATCTCTAATGCATTCAAATTCTTTCCAAATTATGGCACACAAAACTGCACAGAATATTCCAGTTGAGATCATTAAGTGGCCATGAATTGACCATCTAATCACATTAATTAATGATGAGTCAAGATGGTCACCTACGATACTTCTTACTCAGCACTTAATTGCTGAGGTGTTGAGAAAGGAAGCTAATATCTCTCCATGACAAACATATCCATTATTTGCCTTTCTCATTACATTCCACACCAGCTCCGGGGAGGAGACAATCAAGACCATTAAGTCTGAGTATTCACCAATTAAACAATCTATCCTCATTACAACGATAAAGGACAGAGTGACAAGAGATGACACCTTACTACTGAAGTTTGTCTTCTCTGCAAAGATGCTGCCAGACCTGCTGTGTTTGTCCAGCAATTTCTGTTTTTGTTTCAGATCTTCAACATCCACAGGTCTTTGTTTTGTGATAATGAGACTCGTCCATTGTAGACTTTACAGTCCATTCAATTGTTTACGTTTGCATTCCACGTTAAAATTTGAGAATAAATTAATATCACAGTAATAATTTTATGAGGTTATAAGATTTACTTACTTGTGCAGGCCATTGAAGGAGGGTCATTATCTCTCCGAAAGTAGTTTTCCATACAATGACAGAAAACTGATCCCTTGTCATATGTATAACTGTAGGGAGGACACTTGCTGCAGGACAGGCTATATGGTGAGGCCTTAAAGAATCCTGGCTGACAAACTGTAGAAATTAAACAAATGACAAGGATTTCAATGAAATTCACCAAACAGCTGTTCAATATTTTTAATATGCACTATTTCCTTTTATACAAACCATATGAGAACGTTATTCCATTTGGAATAACATCCACCTGTGACATAAATATACAGTGCCTGTAAGTATTTCAGTGCAGTCAACACTGAATTGTGGTGTTAGTTTTTATGATCTTGGCTGCACAAGAAAACAATTTATATCTGAGATATGTTAATCCTACACATAACATAAAGTTGTGTCATTACAATAATTTGTTTCACAGTTATATGGATATTTTCTCCGGTGTATAAATCAAGAGAACACTAAAAGCTTGGGATAAAAATTGATTTGCATAGTATCTTTCAGGCCCTCAGTACCCCAAAATATTTTAGACACAGTTAAGTACTTTTAGAAGAACAGTAAGCCAAAGGTCTACACTTTCTGTTATTTCTTCAAAGATCCAATAGAAAGGGAATATTCAGAAAATATAATCAAATTAATATATCTTGATTATCAAAAGTCTTATTTTGAATAAGTATCATCATGACCATGTAATTATAATATTGTATATTTTATAAAGAAGGCTAATTTGATTTTTTAAAATAATAGACGCACATAAGAAAGGGCTTCCAGGATTCACATAAAACTCACTTTTAATTCATGGTCAGACAAAAGTAGATAGACTGATATGTTATCTCACAATCAACAAGGCCTATTTCAAAATTGATTAAACTCTTTGACAGCAAAATGGGTCCTTGAAGGTGTAAAAATTGAAGACTTCTTAGACAAGCAAAAGAATGAAAGAAAATCCCTCAAGGGATTCCAGAATAGTTGACTTTGCCTTGTGGGATATGATTCAATAAATGTTAACATAGCAACCATTTTAAATTTGATCTACCTAAGAGTCTGTGACACATTATTTCAAAACAGAACTCTCCAGCAAAGCCTGAGACAACGTTCTCACAGAAGAGATTTCTCATTTCAAGAGAAAGGTTTTTCAGAAATCAACCATAGTTCTATTGAAAGTGACCAGACAATCTGCAATGCACTAACCACAGAACGAGTGACGATCAGGAAATCCCTCACACCCCTGGTGCTCAAAACCTGCTCTACCCTGAGTCTATCTGTGAAAGTAATTCAACTGAAGAAACAAACATTTCTGCTAAATCCTAACATTGTCTTCAACCTAAAAATAGAAAATGCTGGAAAAGCTCAACAGGTCTGGCTGCATCTGTGGAGAGAGATCAGAGTTAATTGTTTGTGTTGAGTGACACTTCCACAGAATTTTGTCTCCAGCAATTTCAATTGCTCCTCGGATGCTGCCTGACCTGATGTGCTTACTCAGCACCAACACTTTTTGACCATGCTGAAAGTTACAAAGTAAAACTATAATCGTTGTTATTAGATAAACTACAGATACAAATATTAAAAAGTATGTGCAGATAAAGATTAATACCAATTCAGTTTTTTAACATTGCAGGCTTGTTACTTGCTTGAAGATCCTTCATTCTGAAGGAAAGGGCTTGAAGACAATAAAAACTGCTGGAAAACAAATTTCAGGAAAAGAAGTTCTGAGAAAGTGTCACTCAACCCAAACAGTTAACTCTGATCTCTCTCTGCAGATACTGCCAGACCTGCTGAGCTTTTCCAGCAATTTCTATTTTTGTGTCTGATTTGTAGCATCCACAGTTCGTTCAGTTTTTATTGTCTTCAAAGCCTTCCCCTCAGAATGAGGGATCTTCAAGCTAGTAATAAGCCTGCAATGTTCAAGAACTGAATCGGTGTTAATCTTTATCTGCATATTCTTTTTGATATTTGTATCTGTAGTTTATCTAATAACAAAGATTACAGGTTTACTTTCTAACTTTCAGCATAATCAAAAAGTGTGGTGCTGGGTAAGCACAGCAGATCAGGCAGCATCTGAGGAGCAGGAGAGTCGATGTTCCTGGCAAAAGCCCTTCATCAAGAATGCGGGAGGAAAGGGGGCTGAGAGATAAATAGAGGATGAAGGTGGGGCTGGGGCAGAAGGTAAGTGGGATGGCGATAGGTAGATGCGGGTGGGAGGTAATTGTGATAGATCGGTGGGGAGGGTGGAGTGGATAGGTGGGAAAGGCCATGGACAGGTGGAATAGTTCAAGAGGGCGGTGCCGGGTGGACTGTTGAATTTGGGATGAGGTGGGGGAAGGAGAGATTTGGAAACTGGTGAAGTCAATGATGATGCCATGTGATTGGAGGGTCCCAAGGCGGAAGTTGGTTATTTTTAAATTGGAACACTAAAACCTAAAAAGGGATCTAAGGAAGCAAAATAATTCACGATTCAATAAAGCACATTGTGGACACTTCTGGTAGTCTTGGCAGACCTGCATAGCAGATGTTCCATTTTTTAAAAAATAAAGCATCGGGATGAGGTGATTTTCTTAGAAGCCTGGGAATAGGCTACATAACCTTACAACTGCAGGAGAACTAGGAAAATCAAAAAGAACTGGATAATGCATTGCATGTAATGTATTTGTATTTTCAAAAGTCTTATGAGAAGGTACAAAGTATTTGACTGATAAACAAGGTTAGAACAAGTAACAGAATGGTTTGGAAGTTAGCCATAAAATATAAAGTATAGCAAGGCATAGGAGGCAGCTTCTCCAACTGGAAGAAATTGGAAAGTGGTCTTCCAGATATCAATGCTGTGACCACCATTGTTCATCATTTACATTACCACAAGTCTTGAGGAAGATCTATAATATTCTAAAATTTTGGAGAGGATAAACAAAGAGAGCATATTTCTAATTGCTGAGATTAGAACTAGGAGGCACAAACTGCAGGAGTTAAATAGAAGGAAAAGGCTAGTAGTACTTTAACTGGTTAGATGAAGGAGGCTGGGGAAGGCTCATGTGGCACATATATTCTACCTGGATCCTGTGGGTCAAAAGACCTGTTTCTTGCCATCAATATGATGTGAAAGCCTTCTAAGATGAATAAGAATTCACCTGTTTCTGAATTTTCTTTGATTTCCATAAACTTCATTACAGTCAGAAGGAGCAGTAATTTGGCAAGCCCATGGATGTAATTTTTATTCTTTCATGTGATGTAGACATCTTTGACAGGGCTAGAATGTGTTGTGAATAGTCAACCTGTTGGTTAATGGCTAACCACATGTTTGTGGATCCGGAATCCCACTAAGTCTAGGTGAGATAGGGATGACAGATTTCCTAACTACATAAGCATTAGTGAATCAGGTGAGTTTTCAATCTATTCAATGATAGTTACATTGATTAGCTTTCAATTCTAATCTAAGTTAAAATCCCACCAGGTACCATGATGGTATTTGAATTAGTGGCCTCAGAACATCATCATGGGCCCTTAGATTATTACTGCAAACAACGAATGCTGGAGATCACAGAGGGTCAGACAGTATCCATGGACAGAGAGCAAGCTAATGTTTCGAGTCTGGATGATTCTTCATCAGAGCTGAAGTGAAATGACCAGGGGCGGCATTTATGTTATAGTTGGGTTGGGGAGGTGTGTGTGGGGGTGGTAGGATGCAGAGTGCTGGAGGAGAAAATATGCTAATTAGATGCTGCCAGTTCAGGTTAAGTGTGAGAATGGCAGAATAATTGTATGCCTAACTGCCAGACTTGAAAGAACAGACAGTCCCACTGAGGTGAGGGAAGGGAGAGAGGACATGGTGACAGAGAATGTAACAAGTAAAGCTAAAAGAAAGGGAAGAAGTGGAACTATCTTTTAGTGACATTCCCATTATGCCAGTCCAATACTCTCTACAATTCCTACCTATCTACCCGAAACCTGCTGTCAACTTGATGCTTTCTGAAGTGCTGGGCCCAACCTCAGAGACAGTTGAGGATCAGAACAATTCCATTTGATTCTGGTCATCCTTTCTGTGTCACAATACCATAGATACATTTCAAGAACTGCCATTTCAGTTGGTCATTTGATAGCTGATGGCTGCTTAGATTCCTCTACTGGAATGGCAATCTAGGACTTCCTGTGGCATAGGGACAGAAGCAGGCCATTCGGCCTCTTGAGTCTGTTCTGCTATTTAATGGGATCATGGCTGATCTGTGGCTTAACTCCAGACACCTGCCTTTGGCCCATATCCCTTATAACTTTGTTAACAAAAAATGATCTATCTCAGATTTAAAACTAACCACTGATCTACATCCACTGCCATTGTAGAAGAGTTCTAAACTTTGTGTGGTGTAGTGGTAGTGTCCCTACCTCTGGAGTAGGTGGCTAGGATTCAAGTACAACCTGCTCCAAAGGTGTGTCATAATATCACTGAACAGGTTTAATAGAAAATATCTTGGAATGCAAGTCTTGTTTAAGAAGAATCCTATTAAAAAATTTAAGAATCTGAAAGATATTGTAGCCTACTCAGGCAACAGAGTAACTCATTGATGAGATGAGCTAGCTTTTGGATTCAGTCCTATTTTCAGTTTGGTAGCGCTTCTGATGAAACAGATCTTTTGTTTTGTTTTACCAATCTTATATGCTTCACAAGGAGAAAGTGAGGACTGCAGATGCTGGAGATCAGAGTCGAGAGTGTGGTGCTGGAAAAGCACAGCAGGTCAGGCAGCATCCGAGGAGCAGGAGAATTGATAATTCCTTCATCAGGAATCAGCCTCATTCCTGATGAAGGGCTTATGCCCGAAACATTGATTCTCCTGCTCCTTGAATGCTGCCTGACCTGTTCTGCTTTTCTAGCACCATGCTCGCGACTTACATGCTTCACAGTTCACAGAAGCTGTAAATTAAGGCATATCAAAATCATTCTGCTGTCTTCATCTAATTATTCTTCAGGCTTTCCTGGAATGCTATTCAGTAAACTTACACTAAATAAATTCCTCTCTGACTGAATTTGTTTCATCCCAGTGTCTTCTCAACATTTGCTGTACAAGGCGCACAACTCACCCAGACTCTTATTAAACCATCTTGGCAGTCCACTTTGCCTATGTACTTTAACACAACTATTGACAGCAAAATCAATGAGTGGCATCAGTGTTTTTTCAATCATGAACTGGTAGGACTTTCTGGAGTTAATGGACCAGGATAAACTCATTTATAGCGCCTTTAAAATAAATGAGCATGCACTGGGGAATGGGAACCGGCTGATATGGAATTTATTCCATTTTATAAAATGGGTTGTCATAAAACTAGTCCCTTTTTTTTCTAAAATCTGTTCCTTGGCTCAAGGAGACTCTGTCCTTGATCTTTTTCAGAGGGATAATAAACCAGACCAGGCTACAATCAGTCTGGTTTGGTATAGAGATGGAAAGGATTTTGAGAGGCTTTTTGTTTATTTGTAAACAGATGAGACTTCCGGCCAAAGTGCTCATGTTTTAGAAGTGACCTGTATAATGAAAGGGGAGTGGTCAGCTCTCTAGCTGAGCTGAGCTTGAACTGGGAAGTTCAACATGGAGCTGTGTTGGAAATCTCTCTCTTTTCTGCCCTTCAACTTCAACCTGTAAGCATGAGTTCCATTTATACTGGGTTTTAAAGGGAGTTTGCTTATTGGGACTGTTGTGTATATTTGGAACAGCATAATTAAGTCTAGTTGGATAGGTTGAGTTCTGTAGGGGTTCTTTATTCCATTCTTTGTGTTTCATTGTGCAATGTTGTGAATACATTTTTGGTCTGTCTTAAAATCTAGTAATCAACCAAGCTAACTTAATCCGGGTAATTTTCACTGTACACTTACCAAAATAAACTGCAAAGTTATGGTCTGTGGCTGCCTGCTTAAGAATGTTTTGAGTGGTCTGGCTTACTCCATAACAGAGTACATTACTACTGTGAGCTACAGTTACATTCAAGGCTACCACTGAAGAATCATCTTACACTGTGGACTAAACCTTAATATTATCTCAGTTAAAAAAGTGTCTCAAAAATCAGGTCCAGCTGCAACTGTAGAGTATCAATCCCCAATGAATAGAAGCAAAATAGTGTGGATGTTGGAAATTTAAAACGAACACAGTAAATGGTGGAGAAATGCGGCAGGTCTGTGGAGAGGGAAACAGTAATGTTTCAAGGCCAACATGACTCGTTTTCAGAACTTCAAGAATTTAAGAGTGCTCCAACACATAGAAGCAGGAGTGGAGGCAAAGGCAGTATGAGAAAAAAATCAATATCAGGTTGTGTGAAACATAATTCTCAAGATAAGAGGTAAGAAAGAGGAAATTTTCCCCCTTCATTAACTATATTTCTCTATCTACAGATGCTGCCTGATCTGCTGAGTATTTAGAAGACCTTTTTTGTTAATTTGGATGAATTTAAGATTATCACCTGGATTTTTTTTTCATGTATACATGCAACAATGTTTAATCAAAATCTACTGGCTGTATTAAACCATAAAGTGATATTTAGTCACTTTCCTTGGTGCAAATTTGGTTTCTTGCTTATGAATCCTATTCAATTACTTCTGCTAGAATACGCATGGGAGAATAAGGAAAGAATCTCAGCTACAATGTTGATGCACACAGAGAATTCTCACTGCCGGCATGTGTGACTATTGACCATCCGGGTAAGCCACTGTATGCCATCTCCCTTGATGGGTAACAGGAATCAAACAAATACATATGGGAAAAATATCAACACTAACTTAACCAGTATTCTGAAACTAAAAGGAAAATTTACTCTAAATTGATATTTTTATTTTTATGCAGTGGAATTTGACTTCTCGTCTATAGCCTCAGGGTTTGACAATGTATGAATTGGAAGAACTTGTAACACTTCACAAGGCAAATATGAAATGCAACAATTTAAATGTTAGCACCAAGTTAGAAATTCAAATTCAGAGAGATATGGAATACATTAATGTCAGAGTTACCTCAAACAAGTACTTATTTCATTAATTCCTTTTAGCACTTGAGACTTTGTTTGGCTACAAGATATTTTCTTGCTAATTCTTTTTGCATGGTTCACACCTTCTGCTATATTTGCAGTGCTGTGTATAACAAACACTGGTAGTGCATATCCTGTGTGAAATGTTAAAGAAAAATATATTCATTCAATGGTTATTATACAGCCAGTGGCAAATTCTTTCTCTTTACATAGACACATTAATGTACTCAGTTTGATTAAGGCACTGGGATGAATGTTGAGTGTTAGTTTTGCAAAATTTTCAAGGATTCTGCCCAGCCTTAACAAAGAGTGGATGTAGCAAGTACTAGTGACAGACTTGAAGATAAATAAGTGGAATGGCAAATGCTTCTTCATAAAATATCATAACTGGATCTCTCAGAGCATCCAATTACCTGAATTATTTCCACATTGAGCGCATTCTTAAGGTTAAATTGTTAGTAAAAAGGATTGAATTCTGTGATGTGTTCTCCAGGGAAGGTGGAAGGCTTTCCCAGAAAAGATTAGCAACTCGGCACCAGACATGCTGTGTGAGAAATCCAACGTTTATTGATTACTGTCTGTTGTCACTTAACAGGCCTTAAAAATCAAGATCTCAATGTACAGGGTGCATTTTGGCTATGTACAGGCAGCAGCTGTACTGCTTGGCTCTGCTTTCAATTCAATTGATTTTGAATGACGGAAAAAATTAAACTAATGACAAATTCAATATATTCTGTTAAATCAATTCATTCAAATTAAGACAATGCCTGCCTTCATGTTTTTATTGCTTGTGTGTTCAAATAAAACTAATTCGAAAGAACTGTTTACCTATTAAAAGAGAAGTCTATGATCAGTTTCTGTACTCTGGAGTGGTCTGACTTTTCATTAACTAACCCAAATTGGTTCTCCTATACAACCTAGCAAAAAACCTAATTTAAGGCTGTTATGAACTATCTCCTGAGTATACTTACGAAAGATAAATCTGAATCTACTTTTGCCTGAAGGTCCACAGTCAAAACCTATTCAGATCAATATTAACTTGTTTTGATTATTAGAGATTTTGATGATCAAGAATTATCAGAATATATTGTGAATATATAAAAGGAAAAGATATCTGCTGCCCTCTGCTTCACATTAAGATGAGTCCATCATGGTGAATTAAACCACAGTACTTCAGAACTGACCTGTGACTAAGAATAGTCTTCCAAGCTCATTATTTTTTAATTATAATCCTAAGGGGAAAATGAATCTCTACATTCAACTCAATGTCAGTAAGGTGCCCACTTTAAGAGATATTATATTTTGATATGTTACCAAATTAGAAATAGCTCAGCCATTTAGGTTCATTCCTGAGGTCATTTAATTAGACCTCATTTATTTTATACCACATTCCTGGCAATGCTCCATATTCACTGTTAATCTGTCAATACAGTCTTTGGCACCACTGAGGCCTATCCATGATTCAGATCATTTATCAAATTGGCTAACACACAGTGTGCTCCTAATCCTCGGGAGATCTGAAGCTGAAGCAGACTGACAGAAGCAGTACCAGTACAACTGTAGCATCATGGCAGTACAGCTATGTTAGCAACAGGCACAGGACGAAGCTTTGGTTACAGAATAGTCCATGGGAATATCTTATTTTCCAATTTAATATGCGCCTGATGTTGAATATGAGATGGAAAAGGTCTGAAAGAGTGAATCCTTGATTAAATGCAATAAGTACTAGTCATTGTCATAATATTATGAGAATATGGGGATATAATTAAAGTAGGATTTTGGAGAAGACACACTTAAGATTAGGTCCTCCTAATAGTCTCTGGAGTAATGTTACCCTGATTTCTCTCCACAGATTTGACAAACCTGCTGAGATTTTCCAGCAATTTCTGCTTTTGTTGAAGCAGATCAGCATTGGTCAATTTAGAGAAGTGATTGATTCTGACCTAACATGATAATCTTTTCATGAGACTTGATTATAGCTGCAAGAGATGGGAAATTCTCCATTAAAGCCACAAATAGCAGAAAACCCCTCCAGAACAGTGGCAAAACACGGGAGAACCACTATTACTACAAAATAGCAATCTAGAAAGAAACATTTTTTTTGTCAGGAAGATTTAATTTCAAAGATGGGCCAAATAGAGTATAAAATTGGACATCCTGGAGAAAATAATTCTTGCGGCATCGAATAGCTTCTAAATGGGAAATTATGTCAGAAGTTGAGCAAGCAAATGCATTTGATGCATAACTGTGAATATAGTAGTTTATGCTGTTGCTCATCAAGGGATAAAATAACAGACAAATTCAAAAAGGTATTGAAAGCCTCTGCTGATTATTTCAATGTCAGAACTAATAGACTTCTTGAAAGAGCGAGATTAACTGAGGAATACAGCATCCGAAGGAAGTCACAGGTGACTTTATTAATGATCTCTGTAGATTAATGGACTATGGAGCCTCAATGTCAGAATTCAGGAGAGACAGATTTGTTAAAGGCATTACTGATGAATCTTTGTCAGATTTATTTTAGTCCAAAAAGAGCTGACTCTAATGAAAGCATTTACACAGTGACTGAACAGAGATTAGATGCAGCTCAGAACAATCCGAAGGAAAAAAGATTAAACTTGACACTGGAAACTTTCAGAATCCATTCATTTATTAAGGTGCAGACCACAAAGAACATATATGATCAGCAATGCAGTGAGGGTTGATACCAGTCATTGTCAAATTGTGAAGCAAAAAGAAACTCAGCGAACCCACAAGCTTAGAAGATATGGATGGCAGCACACATAATTATTGATATTGTATGTAGAAAGCAGCTTTCTAAAAAGGGTTTCAGTACCAATTAATGGTGAAAATTACAGAAACACAACATTTTATTCATCATCTGAAGTATAATAGTTCATGAAGGTAAATATAGCCAGATTGCAGTATCAAGAGAGTACTTGGTGATGAACCTTAACTTACAACATTGGAACTTGTTGCAGTTAACTAGAATAAGTGCTTGAATGAATCAAGCCTGCAGAATTATGATGGAAGCTTTGTCCAATTGTAGAGAGCCATAACAGATCATGTCAATCCCATTGCAAAAACATAATTTGTATTGTACTGTGCTTTTTGCACAATATGATTTTTTTTCCCAAACCTCCAAAAGCGAGCCCTGAAGAATACTGTCGATGCAGGAATCATAGGCAGAGCACTGAAGAGCTTATATGCAGAAGACATTTATTTATAGAGCACTGGATGGTCTATTCGGATTGATCATGTAAGATCCTAAAGCTTGTCAGTGTGTTTTTGTGCTCCAGTATGAACAAAACGATTGTTTTTTTCATTTTATTTCAAAATTAATTATCATAAAAACATCTTTGTGTATATGCACAAATATAGTTCTTTTCTGTAGAGTTGTATATCAAGGAAACAAGCAAACATTGGAGTCTGGCTCTATCCAAACAAACCAAACACATTTCTTACTAAAACAGGATTATACTAACATGCATTTAAATCAGTAAGAGGGTCCGATACCTGAACGGACCCCTAATTAACTTCAGCAAGAAGACCTCAGACAGTGGTCTTTCCCCGCTGTGCCTTGATGGCAGTTGCTCCATGCTTGAGTATGTCACTCAGCACTTACTCCTGGGCCTTGGAGTGTCCCAGTCTGTAACACTCCACCAAGGTCAACTCCTTGTTCTGGAAGACCAACAAGCTTTAGGAAGACCAGAGCATCTTTTATCAAGTTGATGGTCCTCCAGTTGCAGTCGATGTTTGTTTTGGTATGCGTCTGGAACAAACCACAGAGTGGAGTGTTTTGGAGTACTTTGACTAGAAATACTATAATTCGAGTACTTAACTAGAAATACTATAGTTCAAGTAGTTTGGATAAGTTAGTTTTTATCCAATGTGTGCAGGACGGTTTCCTGACACAGTATGTAGACAGGCCAACAAAGGGCGAGGCCATTTTGAATTTGGTATTGGGTAATGAACCTGGCCAGTTGTTAGATTTGGAGGTAGGTGAGCACTTTGGTGATGGTGACCACAATTCGGTTATGTTCACTTTTAGCGATGGAAAGAGATAGGTATATACCACAGGGCAAGAGTTATTGCTGGGGGAAAGGCAATCATGATGTAATTAGGCAAGATTTAGGATACATAGGATGGGAAAAGAAACTGCAGAAGATGGGCACAATTGAAATGTGGAGCTTATTCGAAGAACAGCTACTGTGTGTCCTTGATAAGTATGTATTTGTCAAGCAGGGAGGAAGTGGTCGAGCAAGGGAGCGAGAGTGATCGAGAAGTTGAATCTCTTGTCATGAGGAAGAAGAAGGCTTATGTTAGGATGAGATGTGATGGCTCAGTTAGGGCACTTGAGAGTTACATGTTAGCCAGGAAAGACCTAAAGAAAGAGCGAAGAAGAGCCAGGAGGGGATGAGAAGTCGTTGGCAGATAGGATCAAGGAAAACCCTAAAGCTTTCTATCGGTATATCAGGAATAAAAGAATGACTAGAGAAAGATTAGGGCCAATCAAGGATAGTAGTGGGAAGTTGTGCATGGAGTCCGAGGAGATAGGAGAAGTGCTAAATGAATATTTTTTTGTCAGTATTCACAATGGAAAAAGACAATGTTGTCGAGGAGAATACTGAGATACAGGCTATTAGACTAAATGGGATTGAGGGTCACAAGGAGGAGGTGTTGGCAATTCTGGAAAGTGTGAAAATAGATAAGTCCCCTGGGCCGGATGGGATTTATTCTAGGATTCTCTGGGAAGCCAGGGAGGAGATTGCAGTGCCTTTGGCTTTGATCTTTATGTCGTCATTGTCTACACGACTAGTGCCAGAAGACTGGAGGATAGCAAACGTTGGTCAAGAAGGGGAGTAGAGACAACCCCAATAATTATAAAACAGTGAGCCTTACTTCGGTTGTGGGTAAGCGTTGGAAAAGGATGAAAATGGAATAGTGTAGAAAGATAGGCTTCAGATTATTTCCATAGGTTGGTGCAACATTGAGGGCCAAAGGGCCTGTTCTCCACTGTAATGTTCCATGTTCGAGAATCCTGTGTCACAGAGCTGCTGGGGATGAACTCGACAGAAACCACTGCATCTTTCTCCAGACTTTCTTTGCAAAGGTACATTCCAGCAGGAGATGACAAATAGGTTGGTGAATAGGTCATGTGGGTGAGGCAAATGGGACAGGTGTCACATGGATGAGGGGGGTAGTAGGTAGGACAGTGTGAGTGACTACGGGTCAGTTGCATAATTACCCAGAGGTTAGACAATGGCGTTGTGTGTAACATTTCCTTGGTAACTATCCAAGTAAGAATGGCAGACCTGTCTGAAGTCTCCTGCTCTAACTCAGAGTCTGTGTTTTTTTTTCTGGAGGGTCCCAGGGAGCAGGGAAATTGTCAATTGAAAGTTCAAAATTCCAGTGCATGTCCTCAATGACTGGTTCAGGACTTCCACAGGGACGGAAATATGTCTTGAGTCTTACATTGGGTCTTTAGGAGCTTTAATAATCATTCTGAATACAGCAGCCAGTTTAGTTTATAACAGATTTGTACTTCACTACGAATTATCAATTTGCTCCTGCAGCTTTCTAGCTGAATGCTTGGCTAAGAACTGACAAAAGATGTCCTTTGGGATATGCACTAGAATCTTCAAGAAAATGAGAGAGGAAACAGAAAAAACTCTGACTCATATATCGAGTAGCAACACATGTTGAGCGAGCACTGCCAAATATGTTCATCACTATATTCAAAAATGGAAAAGATAGAAACCAAAATATTATGTGCCACCAAAGCCAGCATTTATAATGAGGAGCATACTTGAAAGTATTTTACAATGCTTACATAAAGAGCACAGGTGTAATGAAGCTTAGCCAACATAATTTTAGAAGTAATTCCTGAAATCTTGGAGTTCTTTACAAAGGTAATTAAATTAGTAGATAACAGCCATTTGGCAGGCCTAATTTACTTGGAAATACAAATGACATTCTCCAAAGTTTCTTGCGTGATGCTTTTGAACAGAGCTGAACAGAGACAGTGAATCTTTAAGTTCCAGAGATCCATTATAATTCATGTCATAATATACAATAGCAGAAGTATTGATAAATAAGAAGTGACATTTGTCTAGAAATCTGAGGAGGAACTGGCTTTGATTGTTAAACTAATGATACCAAATCAAATAATCATGTGGAAGGAAGCGTGGAGAGAGATGAACAGAATTCAAAAATGTCCTGTCAGGATGAACCAGATAAATTTATAAATCTATATCAACATCTAAGATAATTCATAACGTCGCATCAAACAACAGATGTGTAGATAATGAAGATTTATCATTCATAGAGAGGAACAAGAAAAAGAAACTGATTGTGACTATTGATGATCCAGTGATAAAACACTAGTCAATACAAAACCGGAATTAAGTTAACACAATGCTAGCATACATCTTCAGAGCATTTCATCACAAGTTCAAAGATGCTATTCTAACCTGAGAGAGATCACTGATAAGGTAACAGATCATGAATGATATGAAGCAAGTGACTGAAGAGTATGAAGGTGAATTCTACTGTAAATCCTACAGAACTAAAGCCTGAAAGGGTGATACTATTCGATCTTTAAAATTTTGTAAGGCATGGGTGATGGTAATACAGTTACACAATCCTTTATCCAAAAGTCCAAAATCTGAAAAGCTCCGAAATCCGAAATTTTTTCGTAGAATGTGGAGCGTCATTTTGGCATGTGAACAGGTGACCCAACTCCATACCTACTTGAACCACGCCACTCAGGTATAACGGAGCAGTGTGGCCCAGCACTGACAGGCGTCAATTGTGTCTCAGTGCTCATACTATTCACACGTGCGTCTGCTGTTAGGTAATTTTTTTTATTTCAGTGTGGAAATGTCATTTATTCCAGAATTTGACAGATTCTGAATTCCGAAAAACAACTGGCTCCAAGGATTTCGGATAAAGGATTGTGTACTAGTATAATCATGCATTATAAGTAACAGATCTAACATTACTAAGCATCAAATGAAACGCATTTTTCTTAATGAATTAATATGGTAAGCACAAAGCAAAAATAAACAGTTGAAGATGTACATTTGATACTAAGAAAGATAAATGTCTGATTGAGAGACAAATGGGGAAAATAACAGTGCATACTAGATTGAGATGATCAAAATGCTTTATAAAACATAAACTTTTTTGATGGTAAAGGTGTATAGGAAGCAAAATATTACAGTTTGAACTGAAGATTTGCTTGATTTGGGGATTAGAGAATATACTCATACAATTTCTCAATATTTTTCTTTTCACAAACACTCTATAACCACAAAATGGAAAGTACAACTTTGACAAGGTAAACTGGCTTTTTTTGTTCCATAATTGTCTTAAGATTTTAATGGAGGTGAGCAAAACTGTTGTAGTCTAATGTCTTAGCTACAAGACAGATTTAAAGGTTTACATTTCTTGAAAAATTTATGATTTCTAATCAGGCTCTAAGATGACAGCTTCTAATACATTTACTATTTTTGTAAGCTCTATTTATGTGGGTCAAATAAATCTTTTTTATCATATGGAACCATTTTGCTAAAGTTTCCGTTGCTTCAGAATGGTTAAATAACAGGAGAATTTACTTCAAATTTTCAGCACTGCCTAAGTTTGTTTTTAATAGCAGATTTTTAAAAATTCTTTGATTGATGAGAGAGACCAATGAAAGGAAGGAAACACAATATTAGTCAAGGATAATTCCCAAGTTCCTTACATTATCAGAGATTGTTTGGCTGCAGTGATGTAACCTTTGCTAATGGCCACACTTGAAGGCAAGTTCAAACGGAAACTGTTGTTCATCCTGACCTTTGATCAGAGAAACTGCCATAAGGTTATTTGAAATGATGTACTGAAACTGAGAAACATTGATAAGAATCCAACCACTTTGATTTATGCATGAAGAACTCCATCGTAAGTTAGAGAACTCTATTTTTCCATTGCAGTCTTAAAACATAGGTTTCCGAATCAGAGAACTAATATATCAGATGCTTGAGGGTACTGCTGACAAGATGCCCAATTTACTTGAAGCTGAAATCCCGAAGGAAATGTCATAAAAACAGGCTGAATTTTTCAGCCCAATGGCAGCCGGAACGGAAGCAGATGAGCATGGAATGTCCAATGTTTTGGTTCTTTAGCTCAGCTTACCTGTTCACAGCTTTCCAAGAGGCTGGGAGAGGAAGGGGGAACGAGGTGGCAGGGCTATCATCCCACAAGTAGCAATCAGCAAAAGCAACTGACACACTTAAAGGCCTACTGAGGCTGAGTTAATTTCAGGTCAACCAGGCCTTTCAATTCAGCTTTCGGGTCAACAGTAGGGAGCTCTGCAGTCACCTGGAGATGGCTTCCTGGTAACAGGCAGAGGGCCTGAAACCAAAGCAGACTCTGAAGATCCTTCCTGCATATCTTGGTTCAGTGACACCACCACGCTGTGTGCTATTAGGAGCCTTTAGGCTTTTATTACGCTGTGTGCTCCCACAAGGAGGTTCAGCAGTTCATCAATTTCACCAACACATTCTACCCCGACCTTGAATTCACCTGGACCATCTCTGACACCTCCCTCCCCTTCCTGGACCTCTCCATCTCCATCAATGACGACCGACTCAACAGCGACATTTTTTACAAACCCACCGACTCCCACAGCGACCTGGATTATACCTCTTCCCACCTTCCCTCCAGCAAAAATGCTATCCCATATTCCCAATATCTGCTCCCAGGAGGACCAGTTCCGCCACAGAACACACCAGATGGCCTTCTTCTTTAAAGACCAAAATTTCCCTTCCCACATGGTTGAAGATGCCCTCCAATGCATCCCATCCATGTCTCGCACCTCTGCCCTCAAACCCCACCTCTCCAACTTCAACAAGGACAGAAGGCATCACCCCTCCCCCCCATCCTCATCTTCCACCCCATCAACCTCAACATCAATCGCATCATCCATTGACATTTCCGCCACCTACAAACAGACCCCATCGCCAGGGATATATTTCCTTCCCCACCCCTATTCATTTTCCGCAAAGACCGTTCCTTCCATGACTACCTGGTCAGGTCCATACCCCCCAACAACCTCCCCTCCCCTCCTAGCACCTCTCCCTGCCACCACCGGAATTGCAAAACCTGCGCCCACACCTCCCCCCT
>NC_057711.1:126350072-126368721 GCF_004010195.1 Chiloscyllium plagiosum
GCTCAGCCTCACCCTCATGAACTGTCCCACCTGTCCATCTTCCTTCCCACCTATCTGCTCCACCCTTCTCTCTGACCTATCACTTTTACCTCTTCCTATTGCACTCTCAACTACCTTCTCCCCAGCACCACCCCCTCCCATTTATCTCTCCATCCACGAGGCTTCCAGCCTCATTCCTGATGAAAGGCTCCTGCCCGAAACCTCAATTTTCCTGCTCCTCAGATGCAGCCTGACCAGTTGTGCTTTTCCAGCACCACTCTAATCTTGACTCTCATCCCCAGCATCTGGAGTTCTCACTTTTACCTATTATGTCTGTTTGAAAAGGAAGGTGGAACTTTGGTTTATCCATTGCAGCCAAGAAAAGGCTACTTCTAAAAGTGGAGCTCTTCTTTGCTATTGTCCTGTAGGGTCAGAAAAGATTTTGCCTCCGGAATGGAGCTTGAATCTACATGTCTTTGACTCAGTTGAGAGTACTCCCTGCTGAGTCATGATTAAGTGGATTCTTAGTAGCTGCATGGTCTATTGACCAGATGTGACTGAAATATTCCCAGAAGCGTTGTATTTGAGGAGATGTCTGTTTGTGTTTACTGACGTCCATTACAGTAGGGCCCACTTAATCATGAGAGAGTCCCATGTTAGCTATGTGCCCTCTGAGTGGTGGCCCAGTTGATAACATGACTTATGTAAAGTTTTAAAAGTGAAGCCAGATATCATGCATTTTAAAGTGCCTATTCCGTCATTTACCCACTTCTGCAATGTGGCCCCTTATCAGCCTTCCAGTTTCAAAACATTTGTCTGTTGTTTTTAATTGGGTTTCAGCACAGATTCGGGCTACTGATTGGCTAATTCGAAGGGGCAAAGGTCACTTGTGACTATTACCGAAACCCAGCAGGGTTATAGTCCTCATCTGAGCCTGATGGGACAATTCGGAAGTCCACAAAGAAAATCCTGTCCAACATCTAGAAACAGAGACTCAAGTGGTATTGGGCTATTGAGAGTCTCACCCAACAGTAAGAGCACTGGCAAGTAACCTTCAACAGTTTCTTGGAGGAGGCCTGGCAGAATTAAGAGCTTCTGAGGCACTTAAGGGGCAGCTAATGAGCCTTCTCAGAATTAAGGTCCTCTATCATGCAAGTCTCAGTATACAGGAAGCTTTCGGCAAATCAGAGGCTGGTAACCCATTATGATAGTGGGAGCAGTAGCAGCCAATAGCAGTGCATCATACATCCATCACAGTCCAGCATTGTCATGGGACCCCAGCAATGGTGAGTGAAGGCAGGATGGGAGACACAAGGCAATGGCAGGTTGGTGGCTTTCAATGGCCTCTCCCTTCCTGATTCCTGGGTCATCAATTACCTCCTAACCACTACCCAACAGCCTCACCAACAGGCATTCCTGACACTGGCAAGTCAAACTAACATCATTCTGTAATAGCTGGATTCATCTATCAGCACCTTCCATCTTCTAATTTAATGAGGAAAGGCTTTGACATCACCAGACTGACAATGGGCTTCTCTCATGATTACGTGGGCCCACTGTAATGGCCATCATTAAATCCAAACAAGCATGTCCTCAAATATAACATCCCTGGGAATATTTCTGTCACATCTGGTCAATAAAGCATGCAACTATTAACAATCCACTTAATCCTGGCTCAGCAGGTAGCACTCTCAGCTAAATCAAAAACAGGGGGGGTGTAAGTTCCATTCCAAAGACTTACACACAAGATCTTTTCTCTGACACAGCAGGACAGTAGCAAGGACGAGTTCCACTTTCAGAAGTGGCCTATTCTTGGATGCAATGATAAAACAAAGTTCTGCATGCCCTTTCAAACAGACATAAAAACCTAATACCTCAATTTTGAAAAGCAGACAGTGTCTTGGCCAGAATTTATCCTTCAAACAGCATTACAAAAAGCAGATTAGCCTGTTGTTATCACATTGCTGATGGTGGGACCTTGTTGCTTATTAATTATTTCCACATTACAGCAAAGACTACTCTTCAGAACTACTTCCTGTAAAATACTTTGTAATGTCCTGAGATTGTGAAAGCTGTTACAGAAACAGAAGCTTTTTAAAATTAATCTATCTTAAAATTTCTTGCATAATTATCATTAGGAAAATGTACAATACAGGTGCATGATGCAGAACGTTAAATGTAATGAATGACAAGGGTAAGTAAAATATGTTCAAATCTTCTCATTTTTTTTTATAATTGTACATCAAATCTTTCTACAAATACCATCCCATAGCTTTAGATATGATTTTCCTTTAACTGGAATTGCTCAAAGGTTCTCTTAAAAAATTATGAACATTAACACATGGAGAGAAACAGTCCCTTTTCAGACACTTGACAGGTATTTTTGGGTATAATTTTTAATATCCTCACTGGAATCTACTTTGCATTTTCTATCACCTGAAATGCATCTTTATCACTAATAAAAATCATAATGGAAATACGAAAGGTTCCTTTACTGTAGATTTTTAATCATACATAACACCTGAAGTGCACAATTGATGGCAAAATAAGTTAAAATCTTTGTCTTCATGCATAAAGAAGAGATATAGTATGGATTTAGTTGAGAAAAATTTAAGCTCATTTATGTATCTTTTTACATTGGCGTATATTCTGATAAGATTGACAAATGAAACTTAGATGCAACCTGGCAATGACAGGATGGGAGCAGGAATGTTCCTCACATAAGCATTGCAGCCTAATGGAACAGCCTCATCGCTTAGAGTGACTTAGATGAAGAGTCAAGAATAATGAATGAATCTTACTTTTTCTTTGGGGGTTAGTGCAAGTTTGCACTGCATTTTTTGGAGGATTTCTCTCCATAAGACCTAGTGATATTCTGCACCATATCTTACCAAACTCACCTCAAAAATGATCTACCCCACCCACGTGGCATCCTTCATATCTTATTCTCACTCCACCTTTGCAGGCATCACTCCCTGAGCAAATTTCTAACTCATCATAGATTTGCTACAAGACCACCATCCCTGGTGGCTTTGAAAAGGCTGCTCTCCACTGGGATAAGCACTGGTCCTGTAGGCCAGGGATGAGTTCTGAACATGTCACAGAAGGAGAAAATACTGTTGTGATTTAATGCCCTGGTGAAAACAAGTCTCGTTCTCAGAGAGTCTCGTTCAGAGAACCAGCAGAGGCCTCACCATCAGACCCTGACATCTGGTACAGGATTGCCACTAGGGTCAGTGCAGACTCCATGTTCCAAAGGCCAGCAGTGATGCCAAAACTCCACTCCACCAAAGTGCTACGGTCTTCTCTCACATACCTCACACTTACTCTATCTCTGCCACTGCACTCACCTCCCACCAAGACTCACGCTCTGCCACTCTCAATATTACCTGCAACATCCATCACTTGCTCTCATTTCATAGAATCATTACAATGTGGAAGCAAACCATCCGGCCCATTGAACCCACACCGACCCTCTGAAGAACATCCCTCCAACACCCACCCAACCACTTCCCCCCGCCCTTCCCCATCCTATCCTTGTAACCTTACATTTCCCATAGCTAACCCATCTAGCCTGCAAGTCCCTGGACACTATGGGCAATTTTAGCATGGCCAAACCACCTAATCTGCACACGTCTGTACTGTGGAAGGAAACTGGAGCACTGGGAGGAAACCCACACAGACATGAGGAGAATGTGCAAACTCTATACAGTTGCTCAAGGCTGGAATCAAACCTGGGTCCCTGGCACTGTGAGGCAGCAGTTCTAACTACTGAGCCACTGTGCCATCCATTCTTCCCAACATTCCTCATTAACAATGCATGCCCTTGACACTGTCCACAAACTTCTGGATTAGTGGTACTGGAAGAGCACAGCAGTTCAGGCAGCATCCGAGGAGCAGTAAAATCGACGTTTCGGGCAAAAGCCCTTCATCAGGAAACTCCACAAACTCCCTGTGTACATTCCTCTTGAAGAGCTTATGCTTGAAATGTCGACTCTCCTGCTCCTTGGACGCTGCCTGACCAGCCATGCTTTTTCAGCTACACACCTTTTGACTCCTTATGTGCAGGTCACCACCTTCTCTCCACCTGCACTAGCACTAACAGTCATGGCACCCACACTCACTTACTCTCTCTCATAACCCACCGAACAAGTAAATACCATTTTCATTTCCCTGTGACTCTCACAGTAACCCTACTGTCAGTGTCATTAATCACACACTACTTCTAACCACTGGATGGAATACCTTAATGTCTTCTGCCTAGATAGCTACCACCTCTGTGGAGAAACAGCCTGTCCACCAGTAGCTACCTCCTAGATCTTAGGGACAAAGAATGGGGGGATGAGAGGAAGCATTGGCAATCCCTACCAGCTCAGGTATTGACACATTGGTGGGAACATTAACATTCAAACATTTGGGGGCACAAACTAGTGAGCATCTCACAGTGATAGCTGAAGAAGCTCCCCAGATCACTGGCACTCGTAGGACTGCCAGTGACAAGGCACCTGGTCAGCACCAGGCAGAAAGGAGACTGTGGTGTCAGTAATCAAGGACCTCATTGACAGGGAGGAACAGGAGCAACAGACAGGTATGTGGGAGGTAACAGCCGTCCTCATCCAGAAGCTGCAGGAATGCAGTGTGTCACGTGATAGCCTGGCTGCCTCCATTGACAGTTTGACAGCTGCAATGGAGAACTCAGTCCAGCACCATCTAATAGAGAGACACAAATACCTCCACTCCAGGTATCTTCTTCAGAAAAGTCATACCAGACTCAAAACGTTAACTCTGTTTCTCTCTCCAGAGGTGCTGCCAGACCTGATAAGTTTCAGTTTTTGTTTCAGATTTCCAGCATCCCCAAATATTTTGTTTTTACTTCTGAGGAAGGGTCATTGGACCTGAAACATTAACTCTGATTTCTCTTCACAGATGCTCATACAGTCATAGGGTCATAGAGATGTACAGCACTGAAACAGACCCTTCAGTCCATGTCGACCAGATATCCCAACCCAATCTAGTCCCACCTGCCAGCACCCAGCCCATATCCTTCTGACCCCTTCCTATTCATATATCCATCCAGATGCCTTTTAAATGTTGCAATTGTACCAGCTTCCACCACTTCCTCTGGCAGCTCATTCCATACACGTATCACCCTCTGAGTGAAAAAGTTGCCCCTTAGGTCTCATTTATATCTTTCCCCTCTCACCCTAAACCAATGCCCTCTAGTTCTGGACTCCCCCACCCCAGGGAAAAGACTTTGCCTATTTATCCTATCCATGCCCCTCAAGATTTTATAAACCTCTATAAGATCACCACTCGGCCTCCGACGCTCCGGGGAAACAGCCCCAGCCTGTTCGGCCTCTCCCTATAGCTCAAATCCTCCAACCCTGGCAACATCCTTGTAAATCTTTTCTGAACTCTTTCAAGTTTCACAACATCTTTCCGATAGGAAGGAGACCAGAATTGCATGCAATATTCCAACAGTGGTCTAACCGATGACCCGTACAGCAGCAACATGCCCTCCCAACTCCTGTACTCAATACTGTGACCCATAAAGGAAAGCATACCAAATGCATTCTTCCCTATCCTATCTACCTGTGACTCCACTTCCAAGGAGCTATGAACCTGCACTCCAAGGTCTCTTTGTTCAGCAACACTCCCTAGGAACTTACCATTAAGTGTATAAGTTCTGCTAAGATTTGCTTTCCCAAAATGCAGCATCTCACATTTATCTAAATTAAATTCCATCTGCCACTTCTCAGCCCATTGGCCCATCTGATCAAGATCCCATTATAATCTGAGGTAACCTTCTTCACTGTCCACTACACCTCCAATTTTATATTAGATGCTGCCAGATTTGCTGAGATTTTCCAGCAAGTTTTGTTTTTAATTTCAGATTTCCAGCATTCACAGTTCTTTCATGAATTTCTTTTTTTTTTGTTTTTTTTTGGTTCACACACTTGTAGACCATGAGCAAGCCAGTTGTACTGATAGTGGATAGACTTATGTTCCAAGGAAGTGTTTTCCCAGGAATGTCAACTTTGTAAACTGTTAAAGCTGAAACTGTTTAGTTACTTTCAAGATGGAAGGAAACTTGGAGGATTGTTCATCAGGCAGTCCAACAAACAACACGTAGCCTGTGGAGGGTGTTTGCATTCAGCTGTCAAGGACTTTTTCATGACACACAGAATAACATCAGAGAATGTGATAGTTGCTGTAGACCAATTTGTCCAATCAAATGACACTCCTTTCCCACATTTGCTCTTTACAGATCATTGTGAGCCTATTAGCTGCAAATACAGAAGAGAGATGGCTGTGATTGGAGGAACAGCAAACAGGAGTAGAATTTCTCTCAGGTTTCCACAGGTTTTCTCTGTGTCTCACTCATCTCGTTGGAGTGCAGGATTGCAGTACCAGCTGGGAAAGCTATGAGGAAGAGCGGTGGCTGCATCAACACGTGCCCGCATGGGCAGTTGGAAGGTCAAACTGTGGCATTTTTCACACCTTCATGGCCATCCCAAAGTCAATACTGAAACCATACCTGCCCAGGGAAGTGGTGTGTGACTGAATGAGTCTGAGAAGGAGAGAAAGAGTGAGGGAGAGAGTGACAGACTCAAAAAGCAAGGGAACGCGTGACTCAAAGAGATAGGGATGGACTCAGAGAGGGAAGGAGTCAAAACCTGAGGGAGATAGTCAGCAAGGGAGGGTCAGGTGGCAGGTATGTGAGGGAAGGGAAAGAGAGTCAGTATAAGGAAGGAGATAGTAATTTGATAAGGAAGGAAATGAGTGAAGAAAGAAATGAGAAAAACAATGTATGGAAAGACCTGAAGTCTAAAGAGAAGAGAAAGGAAATGAGAACTCCTTATTAGAATTTCAAAGAATAAGAGAAAATGAAAGGACAGAATTTCAACAAGAGGTAGCAGCCAGAAAATGTGACTGGTTAGAAAAGATCACAATTGCCTAAACAAGGGAAAACAGGGCAATGTGATAACATTAGCTTGTAGGTTTGATATGACAAAGAATATTCACTTAATGTCTAAGTTTCGGGAGGAAGTGGTGCAACACTTTTTTGTCTCATTTGAGAAAATTGCTACAAGGTCACAATGGCCTAAAGAAACATTTTTGTAGGGAATATGTTTGAGGTATGCATAGAACTAAGAAGAGGAATATGCCATTCAGTTCCTTAATCCTGGTCTGCCATTTACTGTGATCCAATTGTTGTTTCAACTCTATTTTCATGTCTGTCCACAATATTCTTCGACTCTTCAATCCATCAAACCCTATCTAACTCTGCTTTGAGTAAACTCATGGACCAGCCTCCACTGTGTTCTGAGGAAGAGATTCTAAAGACTAATGAAACCCAAGAGGATAAAAAACAACTCTTTACCTCTGTCTTAAATGGGGGATATCATTCTTAAAATGTATACACAATTCAATCACCCTGCAAGAGAAAACATTCTCCCAGTATCCACCATAACTGTACCCCTAAAGAACTTATGTATTTCAATATCATTCCTCATTCTTCTGAATACCACTGTTCAGCCCTTATGTATAAGATAAACCTTTCTTCCTAATATTGAATCAAGAGAACTGTCTCTGTTCTGCTTCTAAAAGGATTTATATCCTTTTTCAAATAAGGAAACTAACATTCTGCATCATACACTAAATGTGGTCTCATCAAGGCTGTGTAATGGCTGTGGTAAAGCCTCCTTACTTTTATCTTCCATCATCTTTGCAACAAGCATGAATATTCCATTTGCTTTCCTAATCACTTCCTATACGTGCACAATAACTTGTTAGGATTCATATACCAGATCTCTCAGTGCCATTGAGTTCTGTAATTTCTCTCCACTTAGCATAACCTGCTTTTCACATTTTTACATTGTAAATTGTATCTGCCAATTTTTGCACACTCACTTAACTCATCTATATTCTTCTGTAAACCGTTGATCTTCTCTATTTGAACTTTGAACAGAATAGTTCCAGAAATATGCGGATGGATGTTTGGTAATTTGAAGAGGTAAAATCAGACTTCTGTGGAATTTGCACGAGAAAGAGAGATACTACTGATAGAAGCTAGAAATTTGAGCAAGATTCAAAAATGATAAGTGTTGTTAATGGAAGAATTTGAAAACAGTATCCCTTTTGGTATAAGACCCCACCTAGAAGTCCATGAGTCTTCTACAATAAGAGCTGTTCATATAGTTGATGGTTAAAACTGTCCCACCAAACACCTAGGTGACAGCCAAACTTTGTTTGCAAACTGAATGAGAAACTGAAGAGATGAAAGGACTGATCATGAAAAGAACATCAGTTATACACAGCTGGATGACAAAATTGAAAAGAGAGTGGTGGCACAGTGGCTCATTGGTTAGCACTGCTGCCTCACAGTGCCAGGGGCCCGGGCTTGGTTCCAGTCTCAGGTGACTGTCTGCATGGAGTTTGCACATTCTCCCCATGTCTGCATGGGATTCAATTGGGAGCTCTGGTTCCCCCGACAGTCCAAAGATGGGTATATGAATAGGAAGAGCGATATGGGCCAAATGCTGGCAAATGGGACTAGATTCGTTTAGGATAACGGGGTGGGTAAGGATGAGGTGGACCGAAGGTTCTGTTTCTGTGCCGTACATCTCCATGATTCTATGACTCTTTGTGCAAGCTAGGTGGATTGGACATGCTAAATTACCCTGTAGTGTTCAGGAATGTGTAGGTAGCCATGGGAAATGCAAGGAAATGCAAGAGTAGGATAGGGGGATGGTCTCAGTGGGTTACTCTTTGGAGGGTTGATGTGGACCTATTGGGTTGAATGGCCTGTTTCCACGCTGTGAGGATTCTATATATATATATATATATATATATGAACAGGTGCCTCAGAGCAGTAAAAATAAAAAGCAATACAGAGCTAAATATTGATTTGTGGAGAACATCATGTTATTTTTGCGATAAGAAATATTATGTCATGTCTGAAGAGATTACAGGAGATTGAATCATAAATATGTGCATGTGCATGGGTCAACTCCACAGCATATTGCAATAGTAGGTGGTACCAGTAAGAAACAAAAAGGTTGAAGTCTATTTCCTATTGGTAACAATCAAAACAGAGAGGGTTGTTTGAATTATGGCATTGTAACTGTGGAAATTGCCCATTAATGATGTTGATTTTCTAATAGGTAATGACCTTGTTGGACATAAAGTCCTGCCATTTCCAGTGATGTTAGACAAATCCAGTGAAATGGTAAAAGTTGATAATGTATCAAATACATCAAGAGACATCCAGAAATCGGTGAAAATTTTACTTCTGCTGGGAAAATTACAGTTCCAATTAAAAAGAGGACTCCCAAGGAGTCAGAAATGCAGACTGCTGAGGTTACGTGAACGTGGAAACCTTAGACTGACAACAAAGAGCTGAAGACAGCTGGAAACTATAAATGAAGCTGCCTGATTGAAGCTTGCCTGCAGACCTTAAGCCACAGATGTCAAAGCTGTATTCAACAGCAGCAGTTAGCCTTATCACAACCATGTTGATCATTTTAAAAATCCATCTGGCTCATTAATGACCTTTTCAGGAAGAAATCTGCCATCCTTGCCTGGTCTGGTTGACATGTCACTGCAGACCTACAGCAATGTGGCTGCCTCTTAATGTCATGTGGGAATAAATGCTCATTTATCCAGAGACACTCCCATTCCTTAAGCAACTTTATTTTAAAACTTGGAGTATGAGAAAGACAGTGTTTTAAGATGATGGAAGGTTGGTGACTCCAAGGCTTGGTTGTGAGGTGGTACAAAAATAAAAGCAAAACTGGGTTGCTGCTCAGATGGGACATGAACAGGTGTCTCAGGAGACAGGAATAGTTAGAGTTGTGAGTTGCTTTGATCTGAAAAATGTTTGCAGGAGAATACTGGAGCAGTCAGAATATAGAGATTGGTGCCTGAAAGTCATATGCCTTTCCTGAGTCTGTTGAAGAGTTTGTGGTTCTGAATGCAGTTTCAAAGGACTACACTATTGTGTGCAATATTGGAAGGATTTTGTGAAACTTGAAAGGGTTCAGAAAGGTTTACAAGGATGTTACCATGGTTGGAGTGTTTGAACTATCGGGAGAGGCTGAATAGGCTGGGGCTATTTTCCTGGGAGCATTGGAGGCTTAGTGGTGACGTTATAGAGATTTATAAAATCATGAGGGGAATGGATAGGATGAATAGCCAAGGTGTTTTCCCCAGGGTGGGGAGTCTAAAACTAGAGGGCATAGGTTCAAGTTGAGAAGGGGGAATGATTTAGAAGGGACCTAAGGGGCAACATTTTCACGCAGAGGGTGGTACACACATGGAACAAGCTGTCAGAGGAAGTGGTGGAAGCTCAAAAAATTACAACATTTAAAAGGCATCTGAATGGGTATAGGAATAGAAAGGGTTTAGAGGGTTATGGGCCAAATGCTAGCAAATGGGTCTAGATTAATTTAGGATAGCTGGTCGGCATGGAGGGGTGGGGCTGAAGGGTCTGTTTCTGTGTTGTACAGCTCTATGACTATAAAGAGTGACAGATCCAGGGTGGGAAGAACCCTCCCATATTGTGGTTGCTAAGGTGCAAAGAGCAAGCATACTGTTCAGGCTCTCGGGCTCATATCAGGGTCCTGTTAACTAAAAACCTTCTTTTGACAGACAGCTACCCTTTCTGATTTTTTGAGAAACTGGGAAGCGAGAAGCCAATTCAACAGCAAACTTATACAGTCATGGCAAAGTCCATTTCAGTGACAATTAGATTCCAAATATTCTGCCAGTTCTCTATTGCATATCGGTCTATTATGTAAGATTCCACATCTCATTAATGTGTTCACGGAGCAATGATTTTTATAAAGGGAGATCTTTTGTGGTAGATTTAGATTAGCACTAGAGTAAACCTATAATATTCCACAGGTCAGAAACCCAAGTAAGAAAAATAAATAAGTTATAAAAATGACCAGTAAAAATTTCTCTCGTGACTGTTTTCTTCTGAGCAGAAATGGAGAGTTCAAAAAGATTGTTCCAGCACCAATGATATAAATTATATTGTATTTATTCTGTGAGGAAGCAAGAAAGTGAACTTGGAGCCACAAGATTCAGTTGGAAGGAAATCTGACACAGGTTTTAAGCTTCCTCTGATATTTGCACATTGAAGATACAAGCGTGAAACTATGGCTCCAATTCCGTGAGGGGATGACTAAGTTGCTGTGCCAATTTACTATCACTTTCTCATGTACAGAAACCATGCCAACTTTATTTCCTACTGGTATAAATCTGTTACAATGCAATGAATGTATTTAATCTATGTCAGTATTTTATGGGTAAAAGCACAACTGTATGTCAGTGCATACTAGCTGTCTGATGACTAAACAACAAGAAACACAGATTCAATTTGGTAGTACTTCACTGATTTACAATACTCTGGAGTCCCTACCTAAACAGGTTTTCGTAGACCCAAGAGCATAGTCTAATCACTATCTATCACCACAATATAAACAGTAAAATGTATTACAAGTAATAAACACTTGCTACTTATAAAAACAAAATACTCCATAGATTAAATGTCTTTTTTTTAACATCGTACAGAAATTGAAATTGCTGAAAAAGAAAATGCATTTTCTTGAAGTTTTTAATTTTGGACTCATCAGGACAATTCCCTAGAAATACCAATTCAAACAGAAAAGCACATAATATTGTGTAACATAGGGCTGATTGATTGGCAAGTAAACTCTGATTGGTAGAGGCATAACCATGGCGAATGTATCAGTTAAATCATGACTGACAGTAAACTTCCACGCCTTTTTTTAAAAAAATAAAGCAGACCAATTGAGTCCAATTTTATGAGGTATTGTCGTGATAAATGAACCAAAGTGTGACTGTCAACCATTTTGTTGAGTTAAAATAGACA
Source organism: Chiloscyllium plagiosum (assembly GCF_004010195.1). NCBI lineage: Eukaryota > Metazoa > Chordata > Chondrichthyes > Orectolobiformes > Hemiscylliidae > Chiloscyllium > Chiloscyllium plagiosum. The sequence continues at coordinate 126,361,954 of NC_057711.1, forward strand.
CAGTTTGTGTACATGTTCTTTCTGGCTACAAAGAACAAGGTCCTCATGTTAATGTATAGAGCTTCTGGTAAACACGTGCGCAACACAGCAAGTCCAATTGATAATCCTAATTTGGTTGTCAGAATATTTATTTGCATACTGTGGATTATTTAGCAAATATTAACCAACTTCAGAATCACATCAAATGTTAGACAATTTTTCACATTTTACAAGCACAGTCTGCTTCCAACTGTGTCAGAACCTTTCTTGTTCTTAATAGCTGAAGGGATATGCTTTTTGATATATTCTGCCAGTCTTTGGGATGTAAAGCTCAGTTGGCTGATGGTTGGTTTCTGAACCAGTCTGATGCCAACAGCATGCGTTCAAAACTCACACCGGCTGAGATTACCATGAAGGATTCTCCTTCACACCCTCTCCCCTCACTTCAGGTATGGTGGCCCTCAGGTTAAATCACCACCAGTCTTCTGTCTCTAATGAGAGAGCAGCACTATGACCTGATAAGACTATAGTGACTTGACTTGACAGTCTATGTACCAGCATCACACACTCCAGCTAATGAATTACTATTCTCCTCCCATTCAATGTAAATGTTTCTTTTTACTTGCTATATTTTTTGCAAGTTGCCGGGATGAGCGCAAGATGAAAAGCTTTAACACAATTTGTCTTTTCTCAGCCGTATCTCTTTATATGTATATACTATTGTCAGAGTTTTTAGTTTTCATTTCATGAATTGCTTTAAAGAAACTTGTCCGTACAAACAGATTAGCTCTAATTAAATAAATAGTGCAAACAAAATGTTAACATTCTAGTGAATCGTAATTTCAAATGATGGAACATAGTCTTTGAGTATGTTCAAAGTAGAGTTTGATAGATTTTTGATGACCATGTTTTGTGGATGGGATGGTAAGAGGTGTTGAAGTGTTGGATCAGCCATAATTGCATTGAGTGGTGAGTTGGGAGCAATGGCCTACTCCTGTTCCAACATTTCTATGTTAACTCTCGTTTTTTTACATGGTAGAAGTATTACTAATGAATACAAATAATTCCAAAATGAATGCTTGGTCATAATAAAAATTAATAGCTGAATCCAGAAATGCAGAGACAATGATGTGCGAGGTCTCCAGGCACCTAAGTGTTCGCAGACTAAGGGATGGAATTTGTGGCTTTGTTTATCTGGCAGCAAGAACTCAGGGCAGTGGAATAGAGTAATCAAGACATTTTCTTTTCTTTTCACTGTTTCTTTTATTTCTGCTTTTGTTTTTTAATCCTGTCTTTTATGTACTATGATGGTGGCAGAGAATGGTGACTTTGTACACTTCTCGTTGTACTCCTGCATTCCTGTACTTGAGCACACATGACAATAAATTCCAGATCTAAATCTAATCTGTCTCAGGTTCTCCAAAATGACAGTCTTCCATCTTCAAGTTCTGTACAGTCTTTTAAAAAACTAACATTTCTGTCCAACAAAATCACAGGAATATCAGCAAAAAAGACCAGTTAATGCCATCAAATCTTTCATGAAAATAGAAAGTACAATTAACAGATTGCCAGCCTTGAAATCACATCACTCCCTCCACTGGGGTAATCAGCTTTTACAAACTGTTCTTCAATCTGTCTCTGGAATGGTGTTACTGATTTTCTTTTTAGAAACTCTGTGATTTTTTTTCCAAAAACCTGTTCCATGAGGTTTCAATGCCAGCACACTGGATAAAACCATTTTATTTTCTTTGCAAGCAGTTGGCACAGGGTTGGAGTCACAGTGTTTGTGTCTCAGTGTGAACATGTGCATTGCAATGCCCTAGCTAACATCCCTGGAGCAGTTGTCTGCAACTTTGAAGAGGTGCCTTGCTATATTGAACGCAACCTGAAAAACGAGTTTCAGTTCTGTGTGAGTACATTTTTGTACGGACACTTCTGGAGTAGCTGTCTCCAGTTGTGAACAGATGGTCCACCGTATGTCTGGGGGCCAGTACCATCAACTGTGACTGCTTCTAGATTTTGGCAATGGTGGCACTTGTCACTCTGAGGCAGAATGTTGTAAATCTAAGCTCGATTATAAGGTTGCAAGGCACTTTAGTACAACACTGATGAAATGATACCTTGTCAGCACAGCTTCCTTTTGGATTATACTTTAATATAAGACATTATCCGCCTGTTCTGACAGACACAAAATAAACTTTTTGGTACAAGTGGAAAGAGAACTTTGTCCTCACCTACATTACTCCAATGTAAATGAAAAAAAAATCACCCAGTATAATAGGCATTTTTATCTTTATGAAAGGTGATTGCGAATCATATTGATTGTGGCATGAGACTATTTCATCTCCGAAGACAAGTCAAACTCTGATCACTCCCCTGTATTCCTCATCACTTCCACCTTTCTTTTCCATTTCCAGTCACACTTCCCTCTGTGTCCAGCCTTGAAAAGAAGACTGAGTTCATGAAATGTCAGGATGTTGCTATGATGGCTCAGAATGGCGCCACCATTGCTGTGAATAACAGTGCTGAACAAAACTTGAAGAGTCTCACAGGAGAACAATGATGTGTCTTCCTGCGGATTACTGGGATTGCAGAACTACTGTCTTGCAGAAGTGGCAGTATTTCTCCCTTGCTGTTGCCTATCCAAATACCACTGCCTTCCCCAAGATAGCACAGTTTGTCAGCATGGCCCTTATCTGACTCAGTGGCTGCAAATCTATTTGCAAGAGGTAACAGCATCTTTTTTGTTCACTGCAGCTGGTATAGGCTCTGCTCCTGGCTGAGATAGAGAGAAGAGAAATGCTCCCAGCAAAACCATCAAATGGGTATAACTTCCAACTGAGAGTCCTCCTCCCCAGAACTCCTCCCTTTACATTGTGAGTAACTTTTCTAAATACCTCTTCCTCTCATGCTGGAGCCCAAAGGGGTTCAAAGGGGTAACTTTAGCCATCACAACTGGTTTGCCAGAACCTTTACTATAACAACGAAGGTCACCTCCTCATGCAACAACATTCCCTGCATATTTCACCAGCTATAATCAACTCTTCACAACGCTAACTACTTCCACAAACTCTAACAGCAACAGTTTAAATTAATCAGCAACTGACTTGTTGGCTATTGTAGATCCCTTTAAATATTTGTCACTCCCCTAAGAAATCTCATTCACTTTCTATTTTGTAGTTGCAATTGATATATATATATATATATATATATCAATGTGTTTAATTTGTAATTGAGGCCAAACATATCTTCTTTTAGCTTATTCCCTTGGAAATCAATTTAAAACAAACCAGCTCCATAGACTAATCTGTTGAGCAGCAGGAGATGCTGTGCCTGAAAGTGACCATCTTTCCATGCCCATATGTTCCTTTAAACTATACATGAATCTTCTTTCTCTTATTTAAGAAAATATGTGATATTTCTATTCAAGACTAGTTGCAAACATAGAAAGATGATTACTCGAGGTATAAGGCTGACTATGTTTAAGATATTCTGGACAGATTTTAACTTATGATTCACATTGATTTTAATTGATAAATTAGTATGGTCAATGAAAACTTACACTCAGTCAAATAGGAGAAGCTAAGTTTGCCTTTGGAGCTTGGGTGAGTTGATTAGAGAGATGGGTCATCATAAGCTACAATAGGTTTGTATTATTTCATCTAACTACTTGTTTAATGTGTTTAAACCATTGAACTTTTGTGTGTTAAATCAAAGGCCACTTCTTTAAACTACTTCACACTATACAGTTCTTTCTTTTAGTTTAGGAAATTAGTGCCAGCTTTTGGGAAAAAAAAACCCTAAAACCCTAAAAAAGAAACTTTTAAGTTAATTGCCTTTTCAATTAGGTTAATTACCTGTCTATCTTATAGAAGCACAATGTCTTCTCGCTACGCTGCTCGCCCTTTGCTATATCCGGATCGAGCATGAAGTCATCAGGCATCCGTCCTAACATCTTCCCACCTGATTTTCCAATCTCTCCCATTTCTGGGACTGTCTCCAATAAGCTAGGAAAATTCAGCCCAATCAGCTGATTAATCCTATATTAGCAATTTTGCCTCTGATCACAAAATCTTGCAATGAATGCACCATAAAATGAAACTAATTAAAAATCACATATTCACTTTACATAACTCAGTTACAATTGAATAAATAACTCTTGTCAATAAAATTCAGGTTAGTATCAATATGTACTCAAAGGAAAATCCATGTACATAACACTTCTACTAAAATCCATTATCAAAAATATTGACATCAGACAATGGACTCTAACAGATGATAGTCACAGCCCTTCAACCATTACCAGGTATCGATTTGCTTTACATATTTAATGACTACAATATCTAGATTTAAAATAAGATAGAGGTTGCGGAAAAAAGTCTCAAAAGACGACAGAAGTTATTTGTAAAAAGTTTGCATATAGACAGCATATATGCTCAAATGGATTTGCAACTTCCTTCTGTTTTTTCTTATGAACTGGAGGTGTGAAATATTTTTTTTTCTGTTTCTGTTTTGAGTCTCTTTTGTGACTTACGCTTCTGGAACAATTATTGTGACTTGAAATATGCCATTTACAAACCAACTGGATCATCGAAATTCTCTCTCTCACTTTCTTGTTTCCCCATACTCATCACCCTGCCACATGTCATAGCAGTCATCACCCTGGGCTGAAGGGGAGAATGGCTAATTAACAGTGTTACCTGGAATCCATTATATCCATCGTATACTCTTGAAATTTCTGTTTGCTCTTGAGTAGTTTATTCCCGTCCCCCCCAGACTTGCATACATCACACATGAAGCCATCAAAAGACCTTTATTATAGGGTCCAATGAGCTTTAGCGAGTGGACATAGGCTTCCAGAAGTGGTCTTCAGTTTGTGCAGCAGAAACAAAAGGTTGAATTTTCCTAAAATGTAACTGAGTGTCAACATGATAATGTTTACACTCCTGATGTCATATTTTTACCTCGAATATGCACCATTTCAATTACTGCCAGCCTGGTCTCAGGTAAACATCTGGATCAGTGCAGTGCCCACAGTCCACAGCAATGCCACAAGATTAATGACCTACCGTGGTTTCACAAAGGTAAGTGCCATCGTTTTCTTTTTGCCATCTCACACTCACTCTAATTCTGCCCTTGCACCTATCTCCCACCGAGATTGATGGTCTGCCAATCTCATTGTTGCATGCAGCATCTTTCCTCAATGACTCTTACCCACTGCATCACACCAAACTACTGACCCTTCATACCCTCTGTGCTTTTTCACTCACTCACTCAGTACACCTCACCGCCTTTTCTGACTGAGAACAGACTAGATCCCTGACTGACCCTTGACTGGGCTAATGATTGCTTTCCTTAGACTTCCAGATATGGTCATTAGTTGAAGCACTTGCAGTGTGTTTGCCGTGTAAGCTGCTGCACATTGCTGTACATGTAACATTGATATAGCTCAGTGCGATACTGTACCATGTCCAATACCATTGCTGACAAACATGACAAGCTGCCTGGCTTCCTATCTGCGATAAAATCTAAGGCAAGGCAAGGCAGTGATGCTGTGACCATCTGAATAAGCACAAAGATGCACAATGTTCTGATGAATGAGGTGGATGCATGTAAAGTAGTCTGGCAGCAGCACTGCAAGTTAGGAATCAGGACTGTTTCGCTTTGTTCACTGATACCCAGGAGAATAGCAACCTGTGTTGAAAGGGACTGTCTGCTGACACCCACAAATGCACATATACACTGCTTCAGAAACACGCATGCGCACAATTCCTAAAATGTTGCGCCATCACATAGACTTCCAATGATATTCACAGAGGAGCTGTCGAGAACTTCATTTTTTTTCCCCGTAGCCAGATTGTCCCAACTGTCTCACTATTGTTCATGTCATTGAGAGGCTGAGAGAATTCAGCCCATGAAGTAGAGTGATCTGGCCAGGTCTCCTTTTGTATCTCACTCACACCAAAAATGTATAGCTATCACTTTCAACATTAGACTGACAATGCTGAGGGGAGGTAATGGCCTCGTGGTATTATTGATAGCCTATTAATCCAGCAGGGCACCCGCATGGGCCCCAGCTATGCCAAAGGAGTAGCCATGGGCACCCGCATGGGCCCCAGCTATGCCTGCCTCTTCGTAGGATATGTGGAACAATCCATCTTCCGCAACTACACTGGTCCCACCCCGCACCTTTTCCTCCGCTACATCGATGACTGTATCGGCGCTGCCTCGTGCTCCCATGAGGAGGTTGAACAGTTCATCCACTTCACCAACACCTTCCACCCCGACCTCAAATTCACCTGGACAGTCTCAGATTCCTCCCTCCCCTTCCTCGACCTTTCTATTTCTATCTCAGGCGACCGAATCAACACGGACATCTACTACAAACCGACCGACTCCCACAGCTACCTGGACTACACCTCCTCCCATCCTGCCCCCTGTAAAAACGCCATCCCATTCTCCCAATTCCTTCGACTCCGCCGCATCTGCTCCCAGGAGGACCAGTTCCAAAAAAGCACATCCCAGATGACCTCCTTCTTCAAGGACCGCAATTTCACCCCCGACGTGGTCGACGATGCCCTCCACCGATCTCTTCCACTTCCCGCTCCTCCGCCCTTGAGCCCCGCCCCTCCAACCGCCACCAGGACAAAACCCCACTGGTCCTCACCTACCACCACACCAATCTGCATGTACAGCGCATCATCCGCCGCCATTTCCGCCACCTCCAAACGGACCCCACCACCAAGGATATATTTCCCTCCCCTCCCCTACCAGCATTCCGTAAAGACC
>NC_057711.1:126368854-126511534 GCF_004010195.1 Chiloscyllium plagiosum
GTGTCTGCGTGGGTTTCCTCCCACAATCCAAAGATGTGCAGGTGAGGGTGAATTGGCCACGCTAAATTGCCCATAGTGTTCGGGGATGTGTAGGCTAGGTGCATTAGTCACGGATAAATATAGAGTATGGAAATGTGTTGCTGGAAAAGCGCAGGTCAGGCAGCATCTAGGGAACAGGAGAATCGACGTTTCGGGCATTAGCCCTTCTTCAGGAATGAGGAAAGTTGGTCCAGCAGGCTAAGATAAAAGATAGGGAATATGGAATATCTTAGCCTGCTGGACCAACTTTCCTCATTCCTGAAGAAGGGCTAATGCCCGAAACGTCGATTCTCCTGTTCCCTAGATGCTGCCTGACCTTCTGCGCTTTTCCAGCAACACATTTCCATCTATTAATCCAGCAAACCTACATAATGTTCTGGTGACCTGAGTTCAAGCCCTACCATGGCAAATGGTGAAGTTTGCAATTTAGTTTTTAAAAAATCTTTAACTATCTAATGAAGACCATAATTGTCAAGAAAAATCCATTTGGTTCATAAAGGTCCTTTAGGGAAGGAAATGGCCATCTTTACCTGGTCTGGCCTACTGTCACTCCAGACCCACAGCATTGTGATTGACTCTTAACTGCACTCTGAGCAATTAGGAGAGGAGAATAATTGCTGGCTAAGACAGCAATGCCTCATCCCATGAATGAATGAAATTTTAAAAACTGAACATCTATTTTAAGAAAAGTAAGCTTGCAATAATGCCCTTAATCTTTGCATTAAAACAAATCCTTGATGAGTTTTGTAACCCTTTGGTCATCACTGCAACTTCAACCACAGCCACTATTATTGTCTGCTTAAGTTCAGAAGCAGTTTGATTTTGTCAACCCAGATGGTTCAATGTTTCAGGCTCTAATTGCAGATTTTACCTTAGGTCTGTAAACATTGCCGGAACTGAACAGATTCTATCAAATCTTATCCAACAGATTAAAAGATTTTATCAAAGTGAGATATTCTAGCGTTAAAGACAAAACATCTAAAAACAACTTGTCACATTCACATGCAATTCACTCCTAGAATAAAGGAAAAGAATAATGGAGGGGAATGAGCAGAATTCTTTATAAACAGTGAGCTGTGATGATTTGGAAATCACCACATGACATGGTAGAAGTGGTTTCAATGGTAACTTTCAAATAGAAATCAGATACAATCAGGGCAGCATGGTGACTCAGTGGCCAGCACTGCTGCCTCCCAGCACCAGGGACCCGGGTTTGATTCCACCCTCAGGCAACTGTCTGAGTGGAGTTTGCAAATTCTCCCTGTGTCTGTCTGGGTACTCCAGTTTCCTCCCACAGTCCAAAGGTGATTGGCCATGAGAAATTCAGTGTTCTAGGGTGGTCTAGATGGGATGCTCTTCAAAGGGTCAGTGTGGACTCAATAAGTTGAATGGCTTGCTTCCATACTGTAGGGACCCATTGATGTACTTAAACAAGTTGTAGGCATGAGAAATGAGCAGGGACTAATCCAGGTCATGGGAGAAGCTTTCAGTGAGCCAATACTTGCAAATTGAGCTGAATGGCCTCCTACAATGCTTTGAGATTCTACAGTTCTTCTTATTTTGAACCCCAAAGCAGTGGACAGAAGAAATGATAATGCAAACACTGGCAGATAATTAATTGCTCTATCCTTCCTGACTACTGGGACCTAATTATTTTATTGAATATCATTAATTATAGAAACACTAAGCTGAAAGCATATAGCTTCTTCGAGGTGATGAGGCCCACTTTATACATTAAAACCTCACCAACACACCTTTCTGTGGTCAATTTTAAGAATTTACAATCACGCAACAACTTAAATTTATACAACATGTTTAACGTGGAAAGATATTCAAATGGAGGTATTTAGACAGAAACGAATCTGAACACGGAAAGATAAATTAAGTGGAGGTAACAAAAACATTGGCTTAAAGAGGTTGATTTTAAGCAGAACCTTACAGGAAAAAAGAGACTTTGGGAATTTTTTTTCCTCACCCAGAGATGGAAGATGAAATTGGGCAATTTTGATGATCGCAACAGTATAAGTTTGGAAACTCAACTCAGGGTCAAATCAAACATTATAGGTGCAAACAATCTGTGTCAACCTGTGACTGACAAGGTATGGAGGTGAGAAGGGGAAACCTTTCATGCAAATGTTCCTGCTGAAATCAAAATGGCAAGAATGGGACAGAGCCAGGACAACTCAACGTAACTGGAATACTGAGCAAATTGAAGACTACAGAGAAGTTAGGGAAGGCAAGATTGAATAAAATGTCACAGTCACACATGGGCAATTTGATGCAGTGGCCATTTCAGGAACATGATTGGAAATATTTATCTCTGAGTTGCAGAAAAATGCTCCAGACATTTAGGAGGTAACATGTTGAAGAATTTTGGAGGAGGAAGTTATCATTGGAGATGGTTCAAAGGATTATAAGGAAGGATTGAAAGTGTATTTCGTGAATGGTGGGGTGGTAGGGGGTTTTGAAAGGTTAAGGTGACAGTACATCAGGAGGGGGAAACTATTCACAATATTATCCAAAAATGACATCAAGAAGAGAATTTAGGCCATAAAGATTTTAATTAGATTGCGATTATAAGAGCAGGAGGTGGGTCTCAGGAAGAAGATGAGGTTCAAAAGGGAATGAAGGGACATGTTCAAAGTGAGGGCAGGGTTCATCCTGGGTAATCATGTGTTTTGTTGGATAAGTCAGAAGAGGCAGCTGAACGGAGAAATTTTATAATTCCATTTCATGTTTTGGAGGTAAAGTTGGAGGAGGTAGGACAGGTGCTTAATGGAATGGTTGGTAGAGTCAAGGTTCTCTATCTTAGCCAATATCATTTTACATAAGTACATGGCTTTTTCAGCAAACAGTGAGGTCTGATAGACTTGAATGTAGTTCAGCACTTCCTATCAGCATCATGGGTGTTTCTGTACTCCAGGGACTGCAGTGGTTTGAGAAAACAGCTCACTACAGCATACTCCAGGGCAATCAGAGATGGGCAATAAATGCTAGCCTAGCCAGGCCTGCTCAGATACCATGACCAAATGTCTTTAAAGCAGTCTGGTGATGGATGGTTAAGCCAGTTCTATGGCAGATGCACTCAGCTTTACAACTGTGGGAGATGGGAGATGGGAAGTGACTGAGCAGATCAACATAGCAATATTGAGATGAACAGGGGACCAAAGGCACAACATTTGGAATGTAGGAAACGTTCATGTTAGGAGGAATACTTTTTCCAGGAACTTGCAAAGATCCCTCATTCCCTTTCTATCAGTACATGTACCTTTTTCTCAAAACAAACAGAAACGTATAATCAAATTAATAGAGAATAGGTAAATGAAATTAAAATTATTTCAGGCTGGTTCATTTATGCATTACATCAGAAGTTTAAGTGCCTTTTCAAGATATGAATTAAACAGAAACAGTTTAAATACTAACGTCCTTGAGGGAAAGAAAATGGCACCCTTATCTAGCTTGGTCTATATGTGACTTCAGATCCAGATCCAGAGACATACTCTAAAGTGCCTTCTGAAAAGGCCAAACAAATTCAGTTGTATCAAACCATAATGGGAAAATCAAATAATCTGGATGGATACACAGCATTTGCCTGTAAATCTAGAATGGCAAGGCACCCCCTGCCCAGCCAGCCTGCACAGTCCTCCTCAATAATATCTTGGGGTTTTTTGTAATACTTTGAGGGAGTTCTCCCACACAGTAATCCAACAATAGCTTGACCTTGTCATATTCACCAAATCATGTCTTAGAGATATTGTGGCTTTATCCAGCAAACCATTCAGTTCAAGGCATAAGCAACAAATGTTTTGCCTGCATCAGCAAGGTCCAAGCAGAAATCAAAAAGCATAAAGGTCTCAGACTCCTCTGTCACATCCAATTTTAGACAAAGAGCCCAAATTGCAGGGATTAACAGTGAGTGCAACTGCTCTTGACATTAAGCCACTACCTGACCAAGTGTAGCATCAAGGATCCCGAGTGAAATTGAAGTTAATGGAATCAATGATAAAACTATTTTCTGGTCAGTCAGATCTACCACACAGGAAGGTGGCTGTGCTTTCTAAAGGCTAATTAGCCCACCTCCAGAACATTATTGTAGGTGCTGCTTCAAATCACAGGTCACTGGTCTACAAGTGCTTCATAAATGACCTCCCTTGAGCATTAGGTCAGAAGTGGGGATATTTGCTGATGAAGACAGTGCTTGCTTTCCTTCAAAACTCCTTAGATGTTGAAGTATTCTGTTCCCTGCATCCAGCAAGATCTGGATTAGATTTAGGATTGGGTTGATAGGTGACAAATAACATTCATAGTACAAAAGTTCCAGGCAATGAGCATGTCCAAAACAATGGGAACCTGACCATCGCCTATTGACATTCAATGGCATTATCATAGAACCATAACATTTCAAAATGGCCTTCAGGCTATTACTATGTCCTTGTGGTTGTCAAAGCAACTTGACTAATTCCACTTTGTTGTTGATCCCAATAGTCCTGCAATCTGTTTCTATTCAGGTTGCTATCCAACTGCTCCATTGTGTTCTCAAATAGCACATTCCAGATACTAACTACTCACTCCATTAGTAAGCTATTTTCTTGCCATTGCATCTTTTGCTAATAACCTTACATTGGTGCCCTCTGATTGTAACCCTTCTGAGAAAGTGTTCAATTTCTCTCAATCTAATCAGTCTAAACCACTCATGATTTTGAGCATTTCCCCTCAATAACAAATTGCCCATCAACGTCCATATTTTCCAAGGAGAACAAATCCAGTTTCTTCAATATATCCATGAAACAATAGAGCTTCAGGATGGAGTCATAAACATGGCAATGAAGAAACATCCAATCAGAGGGTAAAGCTGAAGATCACAAAGATTTATACCTTCATCTCTCTACAAGATCATTCAGCCTGCATGCAGTGTTAACCATATCCTGACTGTGGTATCAATTGACTTAAATTGCCTTTGTTAGTATCAAAAATCAGTGCTGATTGATTAAATTATTTAACTGATTAAATGTAAATATTTTAAATCACCTTGTTCAGACATTTAATAACATATCTCCATGGCAGGTGGGACTTGAACATGAGCCTTCAAGCACACACTTATGAATACCAACGTTGTGCCAAAGAACTCTTATCAGGAATGCAGATGAACATAGTTGGCAAGATTCAAACCTGTGCAGGGTTACCCCAATGGATTTCAAATCCAGTTTTAAACTATTTTTGTCAGCGGTTTGCTGCAGCTGAAGGAGCAGGTTTGTCTGTGGTTAGAATCAATGACTCATGAAGAATTTAAAGTTGGATTCATAGAGCCATGGCTTTCTGTGTAGCTGAAATCATAAACACTTTGTGATGAATCTTCTCAAACATGTAATTAACAGAAACTATCTTTTCAAACACCAATGGATATTGCTAGAGAAACTCAGAAGATCCTTTAGTTGTGAAGAAGGGTCACTGGACCCAAAACATTAACTCTGCTTTCTCTCCACAGATGCTACCAGACCTGCTGAGTTTCTCTAGCCATTTCTATTTTTGTTTCAGATTTCCAACGTCCACAGGTCTTTGTTTTATTCTGTCCTTTCTAACCATGGGGCTGGGGTTTAATTTTGTGGGTGAGATGTGATTCACACATATGAATTTCTAAACCAGTACTGATGCTGAACAATAAGTGGCTACAAATGTAACTCACTTACACTCAAAAGTCCAGGATTTTCAGCACTGATTGATTTAATTCCACTCAGATGTCACTGTTTGTGTGCACTAAATTAATGACGAAATATGGTTTACTCGGCCAGAGGACATTGTTAATGATTTCAGCAGAAGCCTGAGAAAGGAAGTTCTGTGATCAGAACTCAGTCATCAAAACTAGGCTACAAGCAAATAGCAAAGTAGCTACCTGCAACATTAGTGCTGATGTAAAACCATAACAAGAGAAAATGTGTTTATCGTATTAAGAAATTGAAATAATTGCACAGAGGTCGGTATCCCTTCACCAAGTCACCCTTTACTTACATGTGCCCAGCCAGCTCAGAGTCAGTCCTCTGAACTGAGGAGACTCTGAATCCCCTAGTAACATTTTTATTCCTGAGGAGATGCTAAATCTCCTGGTTTATATATTTTTTTCCCTTTTCTTTTTTACCCGCACACTACCACCTAACTGCAGTAGTGTTTATTTTTCCCCAGCACCCATGTCATGTGTTTGCAGGTGTAGGACACAGTGAAAAACAACAGGTATGTAAATCTTCATTTGTATTCCACCACCAGGAAGAAAGGAAATATCCGAATGGCCAGCGACAAGCAATGCCCTTTTCATCAAAGTGCAATGCTGCATGATAAAAAAAAAGTAAAGGGGAGAGCAGGGATTAAATCAAAATAAAGTTGGAGGGAGAAATAAAACACTCCACTCCCTGCAGTCCCCAGTTATTTTTTACTGGAGATTCTAGACCTCTTGCGTTTTTTTTAGTCAAATGTCTCCTAGCTCAGCAAACTCTCCTCTTCTTCCTCCTTACAGTACACTAGCTGTGGCCAGCCAGCTCAGAGGCAGTCTTCACCTGAGGAGATTCTAATCTCCCGGTTATTTTTATTTCTTTTTTCTCTTTAGGATTCTAAATCACCTGTTTATATTTTTTTTCTCTTCTTCCCCCACACTACTGCCTCACAGCAGTGTACAAATCTTCCCCTGGTTATAGTGGTCAGTCAGGGTTTCCCAATTGGCCGAGGTCAACAACCCTAATCAAGAATCTCATAGCCAACAAGATCTACCTGATGCCAATCACTACAGAAACAATTTAAGATAGTTTATTGATTGCTAAAGAGTTCTTTAACAGAATTTGATGACTCTCCCTTGAAGTACAAACCTTGTCTTTCACTGTCTTTTAACTGCAGGACAGCTATCAATGTTGTTATGTTCCAGAACTATTTACAAAAAACAAGTTGGTGTGTCTCATAAGTCACATTTCAGATACCGTGCAACACTGAGAGTTTCATCCTGAAGTAAAAGCCATATTTCAGCACTGTCATTTCTGGTGAAATCTTGACATTACTGGTAGACTAGAGCAGTGCTAGCTAGCATTCCTACTGCACCTGTAACATGTAAAATATGCTTATCAGACTGAAATGTTGCAAGGCATCTTAAAAGTATGCCACAGAGTTGCTGAATAAACAGGAAACTTGAGAACATGATTTTGTTTTTGGGTACATAATTGAAATTACTCTCCCTTGATCGTGTACTCAGCAAGATGGAAATTGCGCCTCTAATTGTGGTTTGTCATAGTGCACTTTTTTTAAAAAAAGCATCACATTCTTTATGAGAAAGAAACTAGAATATTTGCTGACATATGTAGGAAAATAATCATGGCATTTAGATATTTCTGACAATGGATTTTTATACATGTGATCATTGGGTTCCTTTCATAGCATTAATTAGATGTACAGGTCAGGTAGCCTCTGTGGAGAGAAATGGAGTTAATGTTTCAGGCCATGTGACCTTTCATCAGTTCTGATGTAAAGCTTTATTTCAGTACTCTAATTTCTGGTGATACCTTAATATTACCAGTGGATTTGAGTCATTCCCACTGCATCTATAAACATGCTTATTCAACTAAAATGTTACGTTGACAGAAAACAGTCATATTGTTAATCACCACAGATGCTCCCGGACCTACTGAGTTTTTCCAGAATATTTTAGCATTTATTTCAGATTCTCTGCATTATTTCACTTTCGTATTAATTGCATCAACAACTTGGAACTATCTCATTTAATATATTATGTAATACAACAGCTATGTAACCTCCACGCCAAATCACTAATGTTTTGCGGCTTGCTTTCAAACTAAGCTTAGTTAGTTTCATTTGAGAAAGATGAAAGCTGCAACTTTGAAACCCCATTTGCAGTTGCTTATACAGCACCAATTGAAAGAATGGAACTCTCTACATATTTTTCTATTCATTGAAATCACACAAGCAAACACAAATGTATTTTCATTCCCATCAGCTCAATGAATTTCAACAGAAATCCAAGCAATCTATTCTGAAAATATAGTTCTCTCACTGGTTAAAAAAGAAATGTAATTACAACTGTTTGCAATTGAAGCAACAAATACATCATCTATTACAACAACAATCTCCTGAATACTCATTTTCCAAAATCAAGATTAAATTTAACATCCTTTCTTTTCCACTAATGAACATGGAATTTAATGTTTGCTTCGTTTGAAAACTCACCACATACATTATTTGCATTATGGGATGAAATTGGATTTTAGTACATAGCAAATTGGAAGTTGACTTTTTTTAACCGTGCCTCATTTGCTTCCGACTGATGTTCACTGAATGATTGAATCATTGAATCCCTACAGAAGCAGGCCATTTGGCCCATTGAGTCCACACTGACCCTCTGAAGAGCATCCCACCCAGAATCCCCCACTCCTCTAACCCTGCATTTCCCATGGCTAATCCACCTAATCCGTACATCCCTAGATGCTATGGACATGCTAACCACTGCGCCAACGTACTGCCCTGATAGATCAGATTCTTTCTGGGTCTTGATTCCAAGCGTCTCTGTCACTTTTACTTCATTTTGAAGTTTAAAATCTTGACAATGATTTGCCGGCAAATAGAAAATGAAAACTTCCACAATGTAGAGCATTAAACTTTACAATTTGCCACAAACCCATTTGAAACTATTGGCAAAGACCACATTCAATCCCTTCTAGGTTAGCGAAATTTCAAAATGCCTTTGACTTTGTGAAATGCAAATAAAGTATCACAGCCCAAAGATTCTACCCAGACTCACAATTAAGCCATCAACATTCACAGCAGGTTGCAAAGCTGCCATTTATTGTGTGTCTTTGGTTGTCTTGAGAAAATGGTAATGGGCCTCCTGTTGCAGTCCGTGTGATAATTTTTATTGTTTTCTAGCAGTTCAATGCAACTGCAGGTCTTGTTAGGTGACTTCAAAGGACAGCCACATTGGTGTAAGAAAGGAGAATTAGATTATTAGTTCAGGTCTCTGGTTTACTGGGCCAGTAATATAATCTTTCAACTACAATTTCTTTTAACCTGTTAGGAAGGAAGAACTGATGAGGAGATGCTAAATTTAACTTAAGAATAACAAATCATGATTAAATTAGGAAGGAAGTCAATTTTCAAATGGTCTTATTCCAGTAAGCTGTTTAGTACATGCCTCAGCCTTACAGTAAGAGACCCTTCAAAGTTTTCTTATTCAAATCACTGCATCTCCTGCAACTAAATTTAATTCAAAAATGTTTTCCACCTCAGTCGGTTGCTCTAGTAATATATTACAATGAGTGTGGATTTCCTTGGGTTATTAAGCAACTCATGCATGCTCAAGTAGAATGAGATTTTATAATTTAATGGAGCAACTGAGTCCTCTAGAACAATATATACAAAGCACTAACATTTTTAACCAATTGCACAGAGTGTCAGCCAAGTTCAGAATTGCCCATCATAAGAATAGTGAAAAACCTGCAATTACAATTGTCTAATTAAAAATAATCCACTTAAAATCTAGAGTACACTGCTGACTCACATAGTGAGTATTGTGTGTGGTACTAAATTAAAAGATTAATTCGGACAGATCAATAGGCTATCTGGTGTGGATATAAAACCTTAGGAGTATCTTCTATGAACCATCATTCACTCAACTTATTCAAAACATTGCTGAAAAGTCTGTTTAGAATTAGTTGTTTTTATTATTCAAAATTAGTTTTCTACTTTGATTTGATATTTGATATTTGTTGTTGTGTTTTTCTTGGGAAATAATTTGGCAGTTCCATCCGATATTCCTGTCCCCTGAAGTCACATGAGAAAGTGGATTTGGTCAACCATGAAATTCACTGGTTAATCCCATCGATGCAGAACATCACTAATACATTTAGTTTCCAAATGAACGGTTGGATTTATGTTGCAATCCAAGTGCTGGTGCATGAGTTGGTTAGATTAAGGCAAGTTCCCATCACAAATTTCAAAATTATTTCTTGTTTGAATCTTTGCCTGCTCCTTCTTTTTGCACGTTGAAGAACTTAAAATTTCTGCATCATTCACTTTCATCTTCAAGGAGACTGAAATATAGGATTATAATCAAAATCACCAGGGAGAGCAGCTCATAACCAAAAGATACCCAACGCTAGCTATTGATAATGAATGTACACATCAAAGCTGGGGTGGGAACATTGATTCTGACAAGAAAGCGATAAGGCAGTGTAAATAGATTTTTTTAAAAGTGCAATCGAATATATTAAATGACCAATGCAAAACAAAATCCTTAAGTTATTTCTTTTGTTGGTGGCTTGCTGATAAATATGGAATTAAAGGACTTTTACCAAAAGCAACGCCTTGCATTGTGAGCTGATATTGAAGTGAAAACAAGTCAAATCTGTATTTGATGTAAGAAGAGAGGTGACTGCATTACATAATATCAATGGGCCAATGGAATTGGCAATATCATTGTAATTTCACCAGTCACTAAAAATGATACAGATCAACTCACCCATGGGACGGCCCTTGCTGTAGTTTAATGAGTGGATGAAATTGGCACCAACATACTCAAAATGAAACTCTACTCACAATTCCCTGCTCAACTGTTTTGATTCTTCTTCAGTTTCTTTTCAAATTAAAATCCAGTTTGAGTTTACCATTTTTGAAATCTTAAAGGTCAACACTCTTCGAACAGAGTCACTTATGACCGAGTTTATTCCAAATTCTGAAGTCCTACCAGACCATTTTAAACACATTACTTGTATGCTATAAATGTTTGCAGTCAGATATATATCTAAAGTCTTGTTTCACCCGCGGAATGCATGCATTAATACATCAGTACAAGATGCTATGAATAAGAAATTATTATGACTTTTTTTACTTATTAAGAATAAATAATATAAAGATTTCAACGAGTACTCCAAATCTACTAGAAGGAGGAAATGAATATATATTATAATCTTACATATGAAAAGTATTTCCAAAGAAAATGTGAGGTTAAACAAAGTACTCACATCTAAAGACAAATGTTGTAAATGGTCCAGACAAATAAAGCAAAAACATTTATCTAATATATCAATTTGCATTGATGAATGCAAATTGAGTGTTCATCAATCTTATCGGAAAAAGTGAAAGCCATTCAATGAGATCATAGTTGGCTGCAACCAAACTCCAAACTTTTTGCTTCATATCTCTAAATAAGTTTAATTAACAAAAATCCATGAATGTCAGAAGCAGAGAAACACATTTCTTGTTCCTCAATTCTTGCATTCTAAGCAAATTTTGCAAGGAGATGAGTTAAAAGTATTTCAATCATATATATGAATGATTTCTGCATTTTTCATTATCAATATACTGTGCAATTTGTTTGCTTACTATCCGTCAAGTGACAGGTTACCTCAACAAATGTGATATGTTGCAGCAATGCGCAAACTGTTTCCATATTTGGGATTGTTTGTGATAGACATAAGAAACTGCAGTCCAAGGCCTGGGCTCATCTGATGCAATGCCATAATACTTGGCACAAAATTGCTTTAGGCCATTGATGAAATTCTGCAAGCTCATAGCTTGTCTTGAAATTACACCCCTTTATGTGCTCTTCCTCAATAGCACTGTCACATGTTTGCTCCCTAAGAATGATGGATTCCCTTTTGTTTGCAGGGATGTTGGACTGTATAAAGATCAGCCCTGACTCATCAAAGTGCTCTGAGTCATTGCAGCAAGACTGGACTTGTAGGTTTAGAAAAGTCCAAACTGTTGTCTCTGGGACAAATAAATAGAACTATGCTTAAATGGATCTTCGTTCAACAGAAACCACTACAGTTTTATTCTCATTTTACATTTTATGAATAACTATTTTGCTTATCTAAAAAATTAAATTACAACACACTTCATCATTGCAAGTAGATTTTCTCTAATTTGCCAACTGTAAATATGTTTTAGGCAAGCCAGAAGCCACTTTCAAAGCAGCTGTTTTGTGTATTCTGAGTAGCTCAGATTTAGAACTGTCAGCACGTGATTTATGAAGCAGAGTTTTACCTTTGAGCTATCAGCTACATGATAAAATAGTGCACACTGGAGCTGTTTCATCCCCTCCAAAAAAGACTTAGAAACAGTCAAGGCCTGAGCTTATAAAAATATTTTAAGTTCAGAACTTAAACACAACTTCATTCTAATTGACAAATTCATTTTTTTGGGATACAAGAAGGAAGGATTTCAAAGGCAACTAATTTATGAAAGAGATTGTAGAATGATGGCACAAGTATTTCTTACAAAAGGCTGTGTTCTACGGGTGATGGGGTAAAGTGTGTTGAACAAGGTGCTGGAAAATGAAGATAACTGTCAGTAAAGGGACGTCAAAGGTATTGGCAAGGCTATGTCACAAGAGATGGCTCCAGAAATTAATGGTGGCCTTTACAGAGAATTGGAAGAACACAGCAACTCAGGCAGTATCAGGAGGTGGAGAAGTCAAAATTTCTGTTCTTGAAGAAAAATTATACACAAAGTATACCTGACTTGCTGTATTCTTTCAGCCTCCTGCTTGTCTACCTTGGATACCAGCATCTGCAGTTTTTTTTTGTTTCTGATCTTTTCGTCTGTTTACAGAGAACGGAGTCAGAGACTCAGGAAACAGGCCAGCTCTGCAGGAACCTGGCCAAATGGGTTCAGAAACAAAACTGGGTGGAAAAACAGAGAGTAAACCTAAATAAAATACACTCATAATAACAACTTCACAAAGTTCAAACATAGATTTCAATGGCTGGCAAAACTGCATTAAACCCATAGTCACAAAAAAAACTTTTGGTTTCTGTTCTTTTGATATAGAAATGTCACCACTAGCAGAAAGTCAAAACCATTGTTCCATCCTGGGTCTGCCTGCTTTAGTTCTATACTTTCATGGGGTTTGTCAATGGCAAGGTCAGCATTTGTTGTCCAACCAGAGATCCAGATTTTTGAAGTCACAACCATGAAGCAATTTAGATGGTAAGAGAGTTGGAAGGGAACTTGCAGATGGGGTCTTCGCATGTATCCACTGTATCCTTCACCGTGGTAGAGTACCACAGAAGGAGGCTCAGAGAGGTTTGTCAATCCATCTTGCAGATAGTCCACTATGCTTCAGTGATGGAGGGAATGAATATGTATATTGGAGGCTGGGATGCCTGCTTTCTTCTGGATGATATAAAGCTTCTTGCATATTATTGGGGTTGTACCCAACCAGCCAAGTGGACAGTATTCCATCACTCTCCTTGTGCCATGTAGCTGGTGAACAGGCTCTAGGAAATATAAGAGAGACTGTGTGCTGCATAATTTCTAATATCTGACTTGCCATTTTCACAACAATATTTATAAATAGACTGTCTTCAGGCTCCAAATGGGTTCCATTCTAGATTCTGTTCACAAGTCAATTTGTTTGCAAGTTGAAGCTCAATCCAGGAAAGCTGGAGAGAGCAGCTGTTCATAAGCTCAGGAAATGTTCATATTTCAAGGCTTTAAACTTGAAAGCCATGTACAGGATTGTGTTCGTAAGTAAAAACATTCGTATGTCAGACGTTCATAAATGGGGGACTGCCTGTAGTGGGTCCTGTTCAGTTTCTGATCAATGGTAACCTCCAGGATGGTGATGTGGAAGATTTGCTGATGGCAATGCCATTGAATGTCAAATGCAAGATATTTAGATTCTCTGCTGTTAGAAATGTTTGTTGTCTTTGTGATCAAATTCATTCTGAACATTCTGTGAGAATGTAATATTTGTGGAACAAGCACCTACAACTGTTGTAGTGCGACATTGTTCAATGCTACAGGTTGAGTTTATTCTCAGGATTTTGATAGATCTCTTAGAGCAGTTTGGGGTTCATTGAAAAGCAGTTCGAGGATCACAGGTAGTGAAAGAAGAGATAAAAGCAGACACAGACTCCAATGTAGGAATGTGGCAGTTAGCTGCACTGCTGAGAAAGCAGTTGAGTAAGGAATCAAGAGAATTTTCTGATTGCTCTGTACTGTTACAACAAACTCAGGAAGAAGCAGCTTTCAGAATTAGTAGACAGAGATTCAAGACCAGATCAGGAAAAATGAAGAATAATATCTCTTTTAAACTTTAATGCAATTTGATGACACTTTCTGTCATATACATTTGGAGGGAGTTACTCAGAAATTTGAGATCAGTTGTTCACACATTTGATTTTTATGTGTGCTGTGGGGTAATCAATCACAATATATTACACATATTTATCAGATTATTTCTGAGTCTTTGAAATAAGTGATGCTTGTAATGTAGATTTGTATTACTGATCTAATTTGCATAGTTATGTCCTTGCTGTTTGGTCAGACAGCTCAGTTGGCTGGATGCCTGGTTTGCAACACAAAGAGATGCCAATAGCATAGGTTCAATTCCTGTACCAAATGGGGTTACTATAAAGCACTTATCCTTCTCAACATCTCCCCTTGCTTGAAGTATGATGTCCCTTCACCAATCTTACCTCTCTATGGAGACAGCAGCTCTATGGTCCAATAGAATGATGACAATTTTACTTTTCCACAAACTTGTGGAATTGTGTGGATTCATTCTCTTAGCAAACCCCCTTGATCTCACATTGTGTCTGCTTTAAAACTAAAGAGTACTGGTCACAAATCATATTGTAAAAAAATTTGGTGATATTATTCAGGATCATAACAAAGTTGTTTATCTAATCCAGGACCATAACACCTGGCACTTGTAAGGCCCAAATGCTACCTGTTATTTAAGTATTTACACGCTTGAAAGTTGACCATCTCTTACTGCACTTAGACATGGCCTGTTCCGGTACCTGAGAAGTTGCAAATGTTATTGAACACTTTATATTCCTTACTTACCCTGAATACGATGGATGGCAACTGAAAAAAATAGATGGTTTGCAACTCCTGTCTCAAGTTGTACAAGGAAGTTGCTGTTTAACAGCTCCAGCTATCTCCCAAGGATAAAACTGAATTCTAATAAATGTACAAATAACCCCATGTTATATTTGGATTATATAGCTCTCCTTCAAAATCAAAGTCATGATTTGAGAATCAGCCTTGCATTTATCTTGATATTTTACAATATTTAAACATTCTGGGCTGCTTTCTAAATCATGCTGTCCATCCACATTTCTCTGGAGTCTGAAATGAGATTGTAATCTCATGGACTCCGGCCTATGAATCATAATCTTGTGATTGATGCAAAACAGCTTTAAAATAGTTCTAACTATGAATTTATAGTCCACACCTTTAATTGGAAGTTGACATGCTAATAAACAAATTCAAGTTATTCAAAAGTCAATTGAGCAATTTGAATGAAAGGAAAAATCCGAAGCTATCTGCACTATTTCAGTTCGAACTGATACTTAATTTGAAGTAAGAGGAGAATGTAAGCATTCTGTGTTGTAGACAAAGCATCATGTGAGTGAACAGGAACAATACACAGAAAAAATGAACTTTCTGCAGGTTATAATGGTTCCTACTCCAATCACCTTACATTGGAATGCTGTCTCTCCCTCTCACTGAAATAATGCCAATGCCATGCATTCCAATATCTGTGCAATATACTGTATATTATATGCATTTTTGTCAAGCTATACAACTGTGTGTGATCTTCTGAATCTAAAGTTAAGTGGTATACTGCTACATACTAAGGATGGAAGAAATTAAATAGATTTAGAACAAGAATACCTAACACTATTTTTTGCTGAAATTTGCTTTATATTGTATAGTTATGCAAATTTAGCTGTCTGTGACTCAGTATAGCATTTTACTTTAACTATGTTGATGCAAAGCTTTAATCAAAAAGGTATATCGCATTTACAGTTTGTCTGTCTATCCACCAGGTGCTGCAGAAAAGAGATAATGGGGGACAAGCTCTGGAACCAGAGGTAACAGGCCTGATTGAGGGAAGCAAACCAGGTTGGTCACAACAGTTGTGCACAGTTTAGAGGGAACACTGGTTGAAAAGTCTGCATTAATCTGTGCAAGACCGAGGGGGTTGAACCTAAGGCAGGATACAGCTGCTGACAGCCAGCTCATTGTCTTCCACCTTTCTTTCTCGATCCACCTAAAGTTCCCATTAAGAACTCTCCTCCTCCCCCTCTCCATTCTCATCAGGCATGGTGACTATCTAGTTAAACCACCACCAATCAGCTCTCTCTCCCTTGTGAGAGCAGCCCTACGGTCTGGTCAGACAATAGTGACTTTACCTTTTACCTTTCCACAGTCACGCAGCTGATTGGCTGCTGGTGAGATCGCTACTGGAATTAGGACCCTGAACCTTAAATGTCCCCCTGCTTGGAACCTTTGACTTCTCCAGAAATCAGTCGTGCCCTGGGAGAGGCAGAGCTGCTGCCCCAGATCAGCGCTGAGAAAGGTAGGTATTGTTTGTGAGGGGATGGAGCTCTTCTCAAGTTGAGAGATGTAGGTGAAGGGGTTAGAGATGTCAGAAGAGAGGGCAATGGCATTCCCTCTAAGCTGCACAGTTTCTTGGAAGCAGTGTGTTCAAAGCATCTCTTCTGGAAGCTGCTGCCACAAATCCACAGACCTCAAAGTGGCATGCAGAGGTAGAAATCCCTTAATTTCCTGATTTTCCAATTGACCAAGAATCTCAGCCTTAAGTATGAACAAGGACTCTCCTCCCACAGCTCTCTCTGGGGCAAAGAGTTCCAAGTCCCCCAACCCTAAGGGAAAGAAACTTCCTCCTCATCTGAGTCTTAAATTGGTGCCCCTTTTATTCTGAGACTATACCCTCAGGTCCTTGATTCAGACATGACAGGAAACATGCTCTCAGCATTTATCCTGCCCCTTAAGAAACCTTAAAGGTGCGCAGGTAATCCTTGGGAGGAGCCAGAATTAAAGAAGTTCAAGACCATGATGGCTTTGACGGCCACAACTAGGTATAGCTACCCAGGGGCAAGCCCATAGATGTCTGACACCATCTGCCTGAGAATGGCAATTTCCTATGCCATTGCTTCTGGATCATACTTGGTCTTTAGCGGTAAATGTTCAGGATACTGCATCTGTTACCTTCCTGCACCTCTTTCCTCTTCCATCCCTTCTGATGTCCAGGATTCCATCCTCCATGACAAGGGTCTTTTTCTTCATTGCCATGAGGCTTACAATCTGATATTTGTGTGCCCATTGCCAGCTGGAGATTCCATTCTGGGCATGTCATTGCCCAACTGTCCTTTGCAACCTTCTCTCTGCTCTTCTGCAGCTGTGATGCCAGACAGTGCTCACCATACCCCACGCAGAGCACTGATTGTCCACTCTTCCTGTCCGATCAAGGCACAATCTAGCCAAAGTCCAGTTCCTTCTGCCCCACTTACCCTCATATGAGGCCAAGCTGTTGCTTTTGAGCAGCCATGATTGTCTCCGTCTTTGACTTCTTACTTTCAGTTAGTTGGTTTCTGAAATTGCAGTTCACATTTCTGCCCCTTTAATAATTTAGAGATTACCACTTGGCAAGCTCTTAAGGGATTTTCTTTTAAACCAGATTAAATTAGGAGGACAACAGCATCGTCACCTCCCACCTCCTGAGGATTATTGCTAGTACTGGCTTCAGTCTCAATATTTTCCACCTCCTCCATTCAAACCTTTACGGGGCCCTGAAAATTCAGCTCAGAGAGTTCGTCCAGATTTTTGTTCTAATCCCTGCTATGGGACTTCATTGTAGGATCATCTAACTTAGAGGTGGGAATGCCACTACCAGACCAAGATCAACACCCTAATTCTGTGTAATCCTCTTAACATCGGTGCAATTCCACATAAATCTCACCAACTTGCACAGTTGATTTACTCTAACCCTTTACATTATCCAATCAGCCAAATATAATTTGATGTTGCCCTCTGTTGATGGAAAGCATCTCATTGTAAGGAAAAAGGAAGTCTGATTTCATTTCTCGCCGCAAGAAAGAGAATGACTCCATTCAAAGTGTAAACTAAAATGGAAAAATGCACAAGAATTTAATTAGCAGAAAAAGAGAAGTTAATGTTTTGATTGCAACCTTTGTCAGTACCTCTGAATTTCTCCTTCAAAAGCTGGCCTACCTGCTGTGACCCTCTAGTATTTTCAGCTTTCATTTCATGCCTATTCAGTTCTGAGGCATTACAGACCTCATAATATAGGATCATATAGAATTGCTCCATTAGACAACTGCTGAAGTGAAAATTAAACTGAAACTGATAGGGATTATCCATTATAAACGGCCCAGGTGTTGATGTTACAAATCTTAATTGATTGTAAAATGCTAATTCGTGAACATAACTTGATAACAATGGATTTAGCATATGCAGCTGTATCACTGTCATTTTCTTCAGTTAATGCAATTATTTCCCACATTGCACAATAGTTGTTATTTTTCCAGCATAAATCAGCATTCTTTTTTTGGGTCAAAATAGGAAGCTTAATTATTTCATATGAGTTCAATTGTGTCCAGTCTGATCAAGCCAATGCTGATAAGATATCCGGTTTGTTAAGAATAGGAATTTAAGCCAGGAAAGCCTCTGTATTCCTGAATGGCTCTGTTGAAACAAAGGACAATGTTTTGTATGCATGAATAAACTTTTTTTTAGTGTAGCACCTCTGAACTTTGACCTGGAATTCTGCACCAGTGTTCTAGAAACATACTCTACACAAATGGTCCAGATTTTACCGTCTCCAGAATGTCATCATCCTACCCACTGAGCTGACCCATACAATGCCTTGACCTCCCAGAAAGTTTAAACTCCTGATAGGTGCTTCTCATCTTCACAAAGGTTTTTCACTTTGAGCTAGAGTTAGAAACTTTGGACAGTTCTGTAGTACTGACATGGACAGTCACCCAGTAAATGTAAGAGTAAATCCTCATCTAACTCCTCTATAACCATGCAACAGATTGCCTGATCATTCACAATGACACTCACTTGCCAACTCCCTCCTCAGTATCCTGAATTATTCCCCTCTGACCACCTGACTACCCTCCAGACCTGACCCTATTAACCTCTCAATGATCTGCCATACTGTCCTCGAGTCTGCTCAACCATTCAATTTGATCATGGCTCATCATTGAGATTAATACCCTAATCCCGCCATTCCCCCATATCCCTTGATCCCTTTAGCCACAAGAGCTATATCTATCGCCTCCTTGAATACACATTTTGACCTCAATCATTTTCTGTGGCAGTAACTTTCACAGGATCACTACTTTCTGGGTGAAGAAATGTCTCCTGCTATCAGTCCGACAAGGTTTACCCTTATCCTTATACTTTGACCTGTGGTTCTGGACTCCCCAACCATTGGGAACATCCTTCCAGCATCTAACCTGTCTAGTCCTGTTAGAATTCTATAAGTTACTGCTTCCTAAATAACTTCCTAAAGAAATTCGTTCTCTGATTTAGTTGGATTTCAAGCACTGTGCAGAAAATACTGTCAATACAGCAGTTTTACTTGAAGCAATCACAACTTCACATTGCCTTGCAGTTGATGCATCACCTATTTTCATGTGGGAGCCTTGCTATCAGGACTCCAGCTAATAATTAACCTGGCAAGCAGCAACATTTTGTTACTACTGCTGAATGTGCCAGACCAGAGACATGTGGAGATACAAATTGCAGCAATCAATCCAATGCCAATAAAAAGACCCATTGCTTGCCAATTTTGCAAGGGAAAATGCAGGTTGTTCCTTTTCCTACTGACTGCAGCCAGTACACACCTTCCTTCTATCTGAGACTGGCCTACTCCAACTGGGATGTATTCCCACTCTGACAACAAATCAAGCAAGAAATTTGCCGAATTGCGGTACTGCTTTTATCAATCTGTAGGCAGTCAGTCATTGCGAATAAATTCCTACTTTGGAAATAGAACCAGTCTGACTTCAGTTTGGGATACAGACAGACTCTAACCTCACACCTGTAATGCATTGTCTGAGCTGAGATGTCACCTTTTTTTTGGATACAACAAAACCTTAAGTTATCTCAGGGCTGTGACTTGAAAGAAATTCTGGGCTTTACATATTAATCAATCAAGACCTGCATCTGCATTCTAAGTGATTAAAGACTTTACAACAATCTAGGTTTGTTCAATACATTGTATGAGTTGTATGGCACTTTGATATTTTACTATAAATTCTGTGTCCTATGATCCTGCCCCACTAGCTAACCGTCCAAGGAGCAGTGCTCCAAAAGCTTGTACTTCCAAATAAACCTGTTGAAGTATAATGTGATGTAGTGTGATTTTTTTAGCTTTTATGTCTGTTACTCATTGCATTCCTGCTACAACTGTCCCCAATCAGAATACGAGTAATACCTTTTGCTGTCAGTATGTGGCCTATGCACTTGACACCTATCGTTGCAATTTGCCTTGTTCAGCTTCAAGTTCATCTGGCAAGCTCTGTCCATAGTGGAACATGGTAAATAATGGTTTCTTCCATTGTGTCTCTGCATCCATAAACTAGGAAATCATCCACTCTGGGATAATCACTAACTATCTTAGGATATCTGTATTAACGTTCCTCCAGAGCAGTGGATGTGCTAAACAGCATACACAAACTTCAGTATCTCCTGGAGGGTGTCCAAAATATGGTTATAAAATTATGCTTTCATCCAGTTCCACACGCCAGTAACCATCCTTTGCTTCCGAGGCCATGAAGAATTTTACCTTTGCAAGTTGTGGCAAAGTTACTTCAATGGTTGGCATGGATAATGAGATAGAACATAAAACATAGAACAATACAGCACAGAACAGCCCTTCGGCCAAAATATGGTTATAAAATTATGCTTTCATCCAGTTCCACACGCCAGTAACCATCCTTTGCTTCCGAGGCCATGAAGAATTTTGCCTTTGCAAGCTGTGGCAAAGTTACTTCAATGGTTGGCATGGATAATGAGATAGAACATAGAACAATACCGCACAGAACAGGCCCTTCGGCCCACGATGTTGTGCCGAACATTTGTCCTAGCTTAAGCACCCATCCATGTACCTATCCAATTGCCGCTTAAAGGTCACCAATGATTCTGACTCTGCCACTCCCACAGGCAGCGCATTCCATGCCCCCATCACTCTCTGGGTAAAGAACCTACCCCTGACATCCCTCCTATACCTTCCACCCTTCACCTTAAATTTATGTCCCCTTCAGAGATCTCTTCAGAGCTTCATTCATACCCTTTGGATTAATGCATATTCTTAGATTTCTAACTTGTTTCACTGCTACAGGCGACAAATTTGAATTATCCCTGTCTTGATTATTTACTTCTTTTCCAGACCTTCTCTCTTGCTTTTCAGGCTGGTCTTGAGGGCAGCTGAAATTTTCCTCAGCAGATGCTGAATTGATCTGACACTCACATCTACTTCAAGATGATAGTCTTCAGGAAGACAGCATAACCCCACCAACACAGTATTCTACTCCTTTGGAAGGGAGAGTTTAAGTGTTCAGCCGTGGGGCAGTGGGGTTGGTTGGTGCCGGTGTCCCCGAGAGGTTCTCTGAAACAATCCGCAAGTCCCCCTCCCACTCTGCCAAAGATGTGCAAATCCTGGGTCTCCTCCATTACCAAACTCTAACTACCAAGGCCTGGAGGAAGCATGCCTCATCTTCCTCTCCAACCTATCACCTTCTTTCCCATCTTTATCTACCATCGCATTCTCAACTACCTCTGCCCAACCCTACCCCCTCCCATTTATTTCAGCCCGCAAGCCTCATTCCTGATGAAGGGTTTATGCCCGAAACATCGATTCTCCTGCTCCTCAGATGCTGCCTGACTTGTTGTGCTTTTCCAGCACCACACTTTCAACTCTGTAACTTCTCCTCTGCATGATGTCCCCTCTGCTGTTGGGGTATTTATCAGCATAATGAAAAACTGGATCTATTCTCTAAGGATATGATCATTTACAACCTCATCACTTCTGCCTGTCAATTGCCGTCCTGAGACCAAGTTCCTCCTTTCTCAGTGGACCTGCCCTAATTGCAGGATCTCTTGTGCCCAATACAATCCTGTGTTTAATTAGATTGCCTTTTAATTACACAAATGAACAGTATTCTGTGAGCTGAGTTAATGGGGTCATGTACTGATCAATGGACTCTTTCTTACTTTGGACCCTAATATCGAACGATCTCTCTGGATTGGAAAATTGTACATGTCACTCCATTTTTTAAGAAGGGCAAAAAGAAAAATACAATGAATTACAGACCAGTTAGACTTATACCTGTGGTGAGAAAATTGTTTGAGCCGATAATCAAGGATGGGGTAACTGAACACCTCAAAATAAAGGACAGCCAGCATGGATTCATGACAGATTCATCAATCCTGACTAAAAGATTCAATGTGGTTCAAGTGGTGACTGCAGTAGTAGAGGGGAATGTCGACGGATGTTGTTTACATGGACCCTGGAGGCATTTGGTAAGCACCCCCCATAAGAGACTGTTAACTCAGTTGGAAGCCCACAGAATTGAGAGCAAACTATTAACATGGCTGCAAAATTGATGAGTGGCAGACAACGGAAAGTCAGAATAACGGATAATTACTCAAATTAGCAGAATGTGACTGGTAGTGTCCCACGATGATCTATTGTTCACAATATTTATTAACGACTTAGATATAGGCATAGAAAGGTATATATCCACATTTGCTCATGACACAAAGTTAGGCAGCATTGTAGACAATGTAGATGACAGCATTACAAAGGGATATTGATCGATCAGTTGAATAGCAAAATTGTAGCTAATTGAAATTAATATAAACATGTATGAAGTTATCAATTTTGGACTGAAAAAGGATAGATCAGGGTACATTCTAGATGTTATGAAGTTAAATATAGTATATGTCCAAAGACTTAGGAGTATAGATTAGGTTCCCTACAGTGTGGGAACAGGCCCTTCAGCCCAACAAGTCCCCACCAACCCTCTGAAGAGTAACCCATCCAGACACATTTCCCTCTGACTAATGCATTGTGGGCAATTTAGCCTGGCCAATCCACCTGACCTGCACATCTTTGGACTGTGGGAGGAAACTGGAGCATCCAGAGGAAACCCACACAGACACGGGAAGAATGTGCAAACTCCACACATACAGTCGCCTGAGGCTGGAATCAAACCCAGGTCCCTGGCGCTATGAGGCTGCAGTGCTCAACACTGAGCCACCGTGCCACCCACTTAGGAGTGTAGATGCATAGATCTTTAAAATGTCACAAACAGGTGCAGAAAATAGTCAAGAAGGTTACTGAAATGTTGGCCTTTATATCGAGAGGACTGGGATATAAGGATGCAGAAGTTACGCTACAGTTATACAAAACCCTGGTTAAGCCCCAGTAGGGGTGAGGAGATCTGGGTAGCACACCTTAGGAAGGATATATTGGTGTTCGAGGGGGTCCAATGTAGATTTGCAAGAATGACACCTGGACTTCAAGGGTTAAGTTACAAGGAGAGATAACATAAATTAAGCCTGTTTTCTCTAGAATTTAAAAGATTAAGGGGTAGTCTGGTTGAACTATTCAATATATTAACAGGAAAAGACAGGGTAGATAAATTATTTCCACTGCTTGGAGATTCTACATCTAGGGAACATATTCTGAGAATTATGGCGAGACTATTCAGTAGAGATGTTAGGAAGCAATTCTGCACACAAAGCGTGGTAGAGGTTTGGAACTCCCTTCCACAAGCAACAGTGCACGCTAGATCACTTGTTCATTTTAAATCTGAGAGAGAGAATGTTTCATTCAGCAAAGATATTAAGGAACGTGGGCCAAAGGTAAATGGAGTTAGTCCAAATACCAGCCTTGATCTCAGTTAATGGTGGAAAAGGCTCAGTAGGCCGATTGGTTAATGTTTATGCCTATATTCCTATATTATTCATAGGATCCATTCATTTAGGTTTCAAAGTATGCCTTCAAGGCTTTCAAAATTTCTACAGTCTGTTTTTCCTTTTCTGTTCTTCAGAGATATTCGAGGTACAATACTCTTCAAAACAGTCTCTTCCCAACAGTGATAAAGATGTAACAATAGGTAACTTCTTTCAGACAAATCTGTTGCTATTTTATAAGTCTGCCATTTCCAGGGAGAAACTATAGTTTTCCTTCATGTCACTTGTCGTTTTGACCAGAGCTGGGAGAGGAAAACGTGCAATTCCCTTACTTATGTTTCAGGTATGTCCTGCTTCTTTGTTGTAGTTTAGATTATTTCAGTTGCTTATAGCTTATAGCAACTGAAATAATTCCACAGAGGCCAGTATTCCCAAATCACCTTTTATTTATATGTGGAGAGTCCTTAACATTGATTCAGCTCCCTCAGAGCCAGCTCTCTGAGTGAACAAGATGTCAGCCATGGCTTCCTGATTGGACCATATTAACAGCCCTAATCAGGGAACTCATATTCTATGATGTCACCTCACTGATCTTGTTACAGCAACTTTCACAGCTTTGAACATGCCTGTTTCACTCTGTCAATAGCTGCGCTTTTTCTTACACATTCAATTGCAGCTCCATTTCTGGCACCATGTTCTGAGTACAATACACAGCCGTCTGGTCAGAATTAATTTTTTATTGAAGTAGAAATTGCTGGCAAAACTCAGCAGTTCTGGGATCATCTTTGGAGAGAAAGCAGAGTTAACATTTCGGGTCCAGTAACCCTTCTTTAGAATGGCTTGTAACTAGGAAAGGGTTGGTATATATGTTGAAGATGGGGTGGGGGGCAGTAAGGAATAAGGGCCAGGTGGAGATGAAGCCCAGAGAGAGAAAACAACAGTTGGACAGATAAAGGAAGGTGTAAAGGTCAGCCTGGGGGAGTTAATGATGCTAATGGGGACCCTTAGTAGCGTCCACAGTTCTTTGGCTCTCTTTTTTATTTAAGTATCTGTATAAAGGCTGCTTGCAGTGTGTGTCTCATGGTAGAGCTGACATGATTATAAGCAGACCAGGAAGGACATTTATGCATGATTGCATTTCAATCCACTTTTCAAAACCTACCATTCAAGTTAAATTCAAAGTTAGTTCAAATGCTCCATAGAGTTGCACTATTCATTATTTAATGAATTTTAATTTGCTTATTAATTTGAATGAGATAGACTACATAGTGTACAGATTCTCAGATGAACTGTTGAGAAACATATCTGGTATCAAAGAGATGAACCTCCAAGTATTGATAAATGGCATCACTTAGCACAATATTATGGGCTGATAGCTATCAGAATTTGGCTGTGTCATTTTCACTGACTTTTATAGAGGCTTAGCGAGTCCTCTCGTGCTATTAACCCAATATGTCCCATACCCCTCAGCAGCCCTCTCATTCAATTCTAACCCAATTCTCTATTTGTCGTAGGTACTGCTGGGACCTTCAGGGATTCCTGGGGCTGGCATCACATTTACAAAACAGTTGTGCATTCAATCAAGCACTAGCCATCCAGAACTGCCCTGCATGGTTTGTGATATTTTCCCCAGATAAAGGGAAATTGGTGCTCTGCTTTGCCAATTGAGATTTGGAGGTGCTGATGGACAGAGTAATGTAGAGGAGGGCTATCCTTTTACTCGCAGAATAGGCCACGACATTAGACCTTGCCAGCCTGATCTGGGGTTTCCAATTAGGTCAGTGAGGTCTCAACAGTCTGGAGGAATGCTCATAAATGCCACAAGAATACCAATACTGCTCTCTGCTCTGCCAAGGTAAGTGCCATCATTATGACTCTGCTACATCCATTTACTTACTGTCTGCTACTGCACCACCTCCCACTATGACTCATGCTCAACCACTATCACTGTCACATGCAACAACTTTCCTAAATGATACCCACACAATCCCTGTCAGTCTTCCATCCCAACATGGCCTCTGTGCTCAATTATTTGAGACACTACCCCAACTGGAAAAACACCTATTACTGGACTTGTAACATCATAAGGGGCTTGCCAACATTTGGCATCTGTGCACACCTTAAAAGTGATGACCTGCAGGCTGGGTGACCGACTTGCTGCCTCGAATGAGTCAGTATCAAAGAAATCAATGCCATAATAAACTTTAAGGCCACAGCCATGGGTGGCCATCCATGCAATTTGAGGTTATCTCACTGAGAAGTGTCACAAAGGCATGTGACTGTCTCCGTGGCATTGCCATTCTGACATCTGCAGGTAAGATATCTTAACCCTTTATATCCACTTGGCAGGGTAGGGTCTTTGTCTGTCTTTGCCTTCTTGCTGTTGCCCCTCTGTCAATCTTCACTCCATGGGAGGCTTCCCATCTTTCCTACTCTTCCTCCTTCTCGCTAGAAAAGATACTTCCAACAGAATTGATAACTCCCCCATCAAGCATGAACTTACAGCACAAAAAGTGCAATTGGCTCAGTGTAAGAAAAGAGCATTATGTTTCAAATCCATTCCCTGAATAAATGCCCTGATGGAGGAGGGTATATTTAAAAAAAAACATGTGCAACACTAGCTAAGTCTCTTATTTGCAGAAGCAATTTATTTTGCTAGTCATCCATAGATCCACTTGCAGCCTTTATACTCACCTTTCCATCAATACACAAAAACAATCATACCTCCCGTCAGCTGTGTTTCCCAAGCACCCATCACATTACTCCAATCAATTGCATTATGAAGAGGGACCTAAAAATGATGGCAGGCTGCCGCTTGCCTAACGTATTATCGTGGACTATCATGAAGACATCAAACTTCACTTCACGAGTCCAGGTTTCATCCATGCAGGGAGACTGCAGCAGTCCCAATTTGCAAACAGAAAATTCAAGACTGTGTCCTAATTGTATTTCAGTTCATGAATAATGACTTGATGTTCAAGATGCAATGCTTACATTTTTCAACATTACATTCCACTTGCCCCACCAACATTTACTGCATCATCTGTACCTAATGCTCATGGTCAAATGAAAAAGGGGAAAAGAGTTACTTTGATCTCTCTTACCCAGGCAAGGCTTTATTGGATTGAACAAACTTCTAAGAATATGCTGGATTACAATTTGTTACTTCGCTTTTTACTGTGCCATCATAGTCTCCTGCCCTCTGGAATTCTCTCCAATTCGGTGCTGTTGGCTCAACCACTAAGTTCCTTCACTTGTATTTAGTGTTCACCTCTCCTTTTCATGAACTATGTACATGGTAGACTGTTATTAAAATGTGTGTTTTATTTCTCAGCAGATGAGAATATGTTGTTACAATACGGTCACAAACCATTAATTACTACATTGAGAAGAGTTAATCTTGTTTTCTTCTAGTATTTACCCCGTGTGCTCCTGTTGTGGATGCCAGTCTTGTTTATTGCAAATTTAAAGGCTGCACTGGTTCCAACATGGATTTGGATTTGAAGTGAAGTGCTGAGTTTGCAGTTATAATTTGGGTTTATTCAAGTTCATGTACACGATATTCTTTGATTAAAATTACAGAGCGTTGCAAAGTCGAAAGTGCTAAGTTCGCAAAATGCTATTACCAAATCAATAGTTCTGTCAAGACTATATATTAAGGATCACTACATGTGCAGATTGAGCACAGAAATTTGGAAATTCTAAATTACCAATCCACCCCAAGCAATTCATGTTGAATCCAAATCTCACTCATACGCAGCCGAAGAAACTAGTTTCAGAGATATCCATTGAAAGCAAGAGAGGACTGGAAGAGGATAATCATAGAAGAGTGAAAATCATAGAATATGTGACCTTTGTGACACGTCTGACAAAGGTATGGCCTTACTTACGATCCAATCTGCAGCACGATAGGAACAAATGTGTTTGTCACATATCCAATACAGATTTTCATTAAAAATACTGGTGCCTTTTTATGCATGAAGACAGAGGCACCTCAGAAGGCAGCTTGTGATCAGCTGCGCTCCAGGCAGTCAATTGCCCTTCGTTCACCCCTTCAGGAAAAAAAAGCAAGCAATCTATCATTTTAATCTAACTTCATCAGCTGGGCTGCGGGAATGAAGTCTCTCGTTAACACTCTCATCATCCTTTGCTCGTTGATAATCCAGCAATAGTTTTCAACTCGCCTGAACAAAATGGAAAATTGATCTATCATCTTTGTTAAAATATATTCCATTATAGAAAATTTCTTGTGAATTAATGTTGATGATAAGCAACCCAATCGGAAATGAGAGGTAGAGGATACACATCAAGAAGTGATGAATTACTCAATTATGAATGATGTAAATAGATGGAGCTAATGAGTGTCACAGGCAGAAGTGAGTTATGTGGTCTGTGTCATGACTGGTCTTTCTTACATGGCAAAGGAAAATGACTGTTTAAATTAAATTCAAATTAGGTGTCTGCGCAGAGCACACTTAATGCTCCATTAAAGCTGCTTCATTGGGATCATATTAAAGATAATAATATCAAGTGCCAAGACTCCCATCTCCTTCCTACTATTGTCTATTCAGCATAATTCTATTCACCTTTGCTTTAAATATTATCTTTTACAAATGTCAAGAAAAAGTAAATGTAGTACCTATGGCTTTTCTAACAGAAGCTGACAACTTTCACAAAAGATGTTGAACTTCATAGTGAATAATGAAAAGAATCACACAAATTTTCAAATTTTAAGGCATTGATTGTATCAAATGAACTAAAAGCAACATTGGCTAAACGTAATTTGAGTAAGCAGTGTAAACTCTACAGAAAAGACCTTCCCTTGAACATTTAAAATAATCAAAAATTTCCTTTAGTCATACCTTACACTGTTCCTTAGGTGGACAATTCCCTTTGGATTGCTTTCTGGAGAATTACTTTTAGTTTCTTTTTCCTTTTAAAAGTGCATCAGTCTTACAGTCTTTCAAAGTTTCTAATCCCTGACTGACTTTTACAGTATAGGTTACCCTTGAAATCTTTCGCTCTCTCTCTCTCTATGTAATGTTAGGCAAATCTTTCAGCTTAGTTCAAACAGTCATCCTTCTGAGCACAAGATCACAAACAAGTTTTGTGTGTTATACAATAGAGACTCACTGCCTCTCTCTCTCTCTCTGTTTCTCTATCACAGATTCCTGCAGACTGATTTTGACACAACAGTGAAGCAACGACAGTATATTTCCAAGACAGGACAATATGGGATCTGGAGAGAAATCTGCAGGTAATGATGTTCCCATGCATGTACTTGTCTTATCCCTCTGCACAGGTAAGGTTGTAGGTTTAGAAGATACTGTTAACTGAGATGTTTAGAGTTTCTGTAATGCATCTTCTTGCTGGTAGATACTGCTGTCACTGTAAGTCAGTGATGAAGGGAATAAATGTTGAATGTGGTGCCAAAAGAGTAAACTGCTTTATCTCAGATGGTATCAAGCTTTGAGTATTGTTGGAACTGCACTCATCCAGGCAAGTGGAAGGTATTCCATTACACCCCTGACTTGCACTGTGTAGATAATGGACAGGCAATGGAGAGTTAGGATGTGAGTTATTTCCCACAGGATTCCAAGTGTGTAACCTATAGCTGCAGTATTTATATGGATGTTCTAGTTCAATTTCTAATCATTGCTTACTCCCAGGATATTGTTAGTGGAGGATTCAGCATTGGTAATTCCATTCAATATTAAAGGGTCATGGTTAAATTTTGTCTTGTTGGAAATGATCACTGATCTGACACAAGCATTACTTGCCAAAATTACCCTAAATCTGGATATTGGGCATGAGCTGCTCCAGTATCTGAAGAATCACTGATGTTGTTGACAATTAGCTAACATCCCCACTTCTGACCTTATGATGGAGGGAAGGTTATTGATGAAGCAGTTGAAGATGGCTTGCCCTACGGTGTTGATCTACAACCTTTATCTATTGCACTATCCTTATATCCCATAATCTTCTTAGTACCTCAAGATCCATCAACAGCTGCATTGAAAACAGAGAGCAACTGAGCATCCATAACTCTCTGTGCTAGATCTAAGACATGACCCATTGCCTTTACAGTGGCCAGTGCCTTCAGCCACAATTGAAGTGGTGTAAGACTGGCATCTGTGACACAGGGGACCTCTGGAAGGGGCCAAGGTGGATCATTCACTCAGCACTACTGGCTGAAGATGGATACAATTGCTTCAACCTTATGTTTTCGAACTTGTGTGCTGGGTACCCCTATAGTTAAGGATTGGAATATTTGTGGAGTCTTCTCCTGTTTAATCGTCCACCACATTAATGTTTTGTATGTGTACAGTGTTTGGATTGGATTCATTGGTTGACGGATCACACAGCCCTGTCTGTTACATGTGACCTGCACTGCTTGGCATGTAAATATTTTTGTGTTGTAATTTCACAAGGCCGACACTTTATCTTTTTGTATGCCTGTGCTGTTCTTGACATGACCCCTTTACACTCTTCATTGAACCAGTGTTGACTTCCCAGCTTGAAAATGGTAGAACAAGGCAGCATGCTGGCCTATGAGGTTCAAAGTTATGGTTGAATAGAATTCTACTGCTACTGATGGCCCACAGCACCTCAAGGATGCCCAATCTCATGAGTTGCTTGCTCTGTTTAAAGCTTTATCCATTTAGCACATTGGTATTGCCACATAATGTGATGAAGAGTATCCTCAGTGTGAAAATGGGAATTTGTCTCCACCATGGCTGTGCAGTAGTCACTCCAATACTGTCATGGACAGATGCATCTGCAACAGGTAAATTGCTGAGAATGTAGTTCAGCAAGTTTCTCATTCTTGTTAATCCCTTCCAACCAGTCCAGCTGCTCTGTCCTTTAGGGTTAAGCCAACACCATCATTAGTGGTGCTACCCAGCCTTGTTTTTGTAATGGGCATTGACGTCCCCACCCAGTCTAATATTAAAATCCTGTCAAAGGAAGGTAAGACTGGAAGGGGTGAGAACAGGTTCAGAGAGATGACAATAAAACATAATTTAAATGTCCTGAGGATACAGAAAATGAGAGGTGCTTGTAGAATAAAACTTAACAAAGTCACATGTACAATGTTCAGAAGAATAGTTATTTCAGTTATATTCAGAAAATAGGAAGAGGTAAAATATTGCACCAGGTAAGGATTATCGTTTGCAGATTGGTATCATGAGAAATTGTCATTAAACTGCATCTTGTGCTATGTTGAGGAAATCTAGATACTTTTCTCACCAGATATACAAATCTGTATATACCTTCAGTTGAATTGGCCTTTATGGAGTGCTAAAAATTATTGAAAGATGTTTAGTTTGAAAGTAAATCAGTGTCACAAATTCCATCCTATGTGACTGAAACATTATCCCTCTTCAACATTCTTGATTTTTTTATATAGCTGACCACACCAGCTTCTACCAAATGCTCTCCTCCATTGTCTAATTTACTTGGATTCCCTGCTTTCTATTTATTCCCTCACATCCATTCATATCATGCATAGATGTGGGAGGGCATTTGCTTCCAAGAGTACAATGATGGCACTAACATCCAACTGTCAGACCCAACTAGAGGGTGGGTCTGAGTGGGATGCTCTTTGGAGGAGCCAGTGTAGACTCGATTGGCCGAATGAGCTGCTTCCACACTGTAGGGATCCTCTGATTCAACTTCAGATGTCAGACATGGATACAGTGTTCTGATTACAAATGGTGCTTTTAGATTTGGCGGAATGTGCCTTTGGGAGTGATCTATTAACAGATCCAGTTTCCTCGCTTTTCTTTAACATTTTTAAAGCATTCTTCAAACTCCTAAATTCCCATTCAATCATGCATCTATGTACCTCCTGACATTCAACTCTACTAATCTACCAGCTCACCACAAAGACTGAAGAACTGAAATTTACAGTCCTGTTCCATATTTAAATAAGATTGCCACATTGAATCTAATCTACTGCAAAAACTGTCTCATTTCAGTGCTAGAACCTTACCCACTTACAGGTTTTACCTTTCCTG
Source organism: Chiloscyllium plagiosum (assembly GCF_004010195.1). Classification (NCBI taxonomy): domain Eukaryota; kingdom Metazoa; phylum Chordata; class Chondrichthyes; order Orectolobiformes; family Hemiscylliidae; genus Chiloscyllium; species Chiloscyllium plagiosum. Next base: position 126,400,672 of record NC_057711.1, read on the forward strand.
AACTTTGCTGAAGCCCCGATTCGTGCTTCCATCACTTTGACGCTCATTTTCTTCAACATCATTCTCCGTAAACTCTAATTTAATGAAACTTTGTGGCATGAATATACCAAAACAAATAAAACAACTTAAATCTCCCAAAATAACTTTCACACCCAACTTCAAAAGAATAATGAATACATTTCGAAGGTATTTAATTGGCTGTAAAGTACTTTTAAAAATATTTGGTTATTCTGAGAGCTTGTTTTGTTCAGTTTTGCCAATGTTCATAATAAAAATGAACATTTTTAAAGAAACTGATTTATTCCAGATGCACTTTGATTTTTTTTTCCAGTAATTTTCTTCCTCTTTTGTACTTAAAATTACATACACTTAATTTTGAATTTGCTTCAGTTTGGGTTGTTGAGAGTTGGTCTAATAAAATCAAGGTCTTTCAATTGATGAAAAGGAAACTTCAAGAGTGTATATACAAAGAAGATATTACCTCAAGTGAGATAATCCAGAAGATTAACATTTGAGCTAAACCCCTGCAGAAATAAAATTATGAAGTACTTTTACACTCAAAGAGCAATAGCAATCTGCAACTTTCCTACAAAATGATTAATTGAAATTTTTAAAACTAAAATATATGAATATTTGCTCAGTAACAGCACGAACAAACAAAGCAACAGAGCAAAAACAAGTAAATTAAGATGATATACGGACAACTATAATACAATTGATTGGCAGAACTCGTCTTGTTGTTTGGTCTCAAAGAAAAATCAAGTCTCAACTGCAATAAGAACTACTTTAAGGTGCCTTAGTTATCAATACATTGAGTAAAGTGGCCTCACTGATGAACAGCATTGAATGGATTTTGAACATCAGTCTTTTGATATACAAAATATGTACAGAAATAACACGTCCATTTTGAACAATAAAAGGTACAAATTCCAATAGCGTTTGAGTTTGGAATTCTAGTTATCGTGAAAGAAGACCATAATTTGAAATGAAATTCCTTTCAAGGCTCAAGTATGTAATTGCAGAAATTATAATGCAATGAATAAATACCTTACAGCTTCCTGTTTCTTTCTTGTTGAACATGAGGTTATTTTGTATGATATCATATCATTCAGTACTAATCTGATTAAAAATAAACTACATTATTGTTGTATAAGATAAGGGTTCCAAAGGGACTAATATTCATCTTACGTTGGCTGTGGCCACTCTGTGGGTTGAGACAAGGAGTTTTGCCTTACCTTTTGGAAGGAACAGATGTATCTGTATTAGCTTCACAAGGTATCAGTAATTATACCTAACCTAATGTAGCTGCACTTATTGCTATCTTGCCATAAATCTTCTTGTCACCTAAGAACACTGCCTCTTCTGTCGATAATCTATGGTGGTATTGTGTCTGACACTGTTTATCATATATATCCATATAGCTTTAAACTGAGGGGTGATAGACATAGGACAGATTTCAGAGGTAGTTTCTTTACTCAAAGATAGTAGAGGCGTGGAACGCCCTGCCTGCAACAGTAGTAGTCTCATCAACTTTAAGGACATTTAAATGGTCATTGGATAAACATATGGATGAAAATGGTACAGTATAGGATAGATAGGCTTCAGATTGGTTCCACAGGTCGGCACAACATCAAAGGCTGAAGGGCCTGTACTATGCTGTAATGTTCTATTTTCTACATCCAAGGCAAAAGGTAAGTATTGGTGGCAATGAACTACCTCAAACAACCCTTGCCCAGCACCATATACTGGTGGAGGTGGCAACTACCATGAGATGCCAGCAGTGGTCTTCTGTGAATATAACAGAGTCATTATTGCATCCTGACCACTAAAAGGCAACCAATTTATCAACTGCTCACATTTTCTAGAAGTGAACCCCACAAGTAACACAAAGCCGCAAAATGTAAATTCTTGCCACAGTGCATGATTCTATCTAAAGCTGGTATAGACAATAATGTTCCACTTCATTGATTTGGGGTCAGTGGCCCATTGGCGTGCTTCCTTAACCATGGATGTTAAGGGCTACTTCCAACACTTCCAATAAAACATACAGCATGAAATTGGAAAATCAGGTGATTTTATGGTCCGTTCTGCTCTTTCTGTGAATGAGATTGAATTTTGCTACACCTGACTAGTAAGGCTCATTTGGCATTCAAGCTGAGTTCTTAGCCCTGACCTCATCAAAAACTAAGAAGCAAGATGTCTCTCCAGCAACGAGGTGGGAAAGGACATTCTATATGCATCACAGAGAGGCTAATTGGTAATTAATCCAGCACCATGACAACAAACGAATTTTAGATAATTACAGAGTCAATAAAGGTCAGATTTGACATCAATTTATCATCCATTAGAAAGTGGTCTGTTCTCACTGATTCATGGGAAAATGGAGCTAAAGTTTGTTAATTAGGAGGGCCTAAGGATAAAATTGATTGCTCCTGAAATCTAGTATGGAGATCATGATACATGACTAACACATATTGCACCTGATGCTTGCAGCATACAAACTTAAAGCTGTCTGCCCATATACAGCATGGAGCATTCAGCAAAGTGATAAATACACTGCTGCGTGGTTTCATGCCTCAAAAGGGGGCCCATACATGTGTGAAGCTGGAACCAATTAAAGCAAATCTGCGCCATTTAAAATGGAGGCACATTCTGACTGGAATCGATTCTTGAAGACAATAAACAATAGGAGTAAGCCATTCGGCCCTTTGGGCCAGCACCACCATTCATTATGATCATGGCTGATCATCCACAACCAGTATCCTGTTCCTGCCTTATCCCCATGGAAGGGGCTGGAAACGGGACAGGCTTTGACATGCAAGAAGACTGTCTCATGGTGCAACAAAGAGGAGAGAGTACTTCAGCCCAACAGACACTATGGAGATAGACTTGGCACAAAAGGGGAAAGGAAGGAGGAATATTCTAAGTTCACAAGGTGCTAGGAGATCAGATTAACACTGCAAAAACAATGGAACCAGACAGCTGTTGTGCCAGCAGTGCTTCAAGAACTCCAAAGACCTCACACAAGTAGTTAAAATCAATAATGCATCTTCAAATAGAATGTACACCAATTACATCAGTAGCCTTAGACACTGTTCAATTTGACACAGCTCCTTCACTCACCTACCAATATTCTCTTTCAATCACGGTTCAAAATTCACATTCATAGCTTCGTCTCACCCTCAAACACTTAGCGCTGTTGCAAGTGCATATTACATACATTGCCAGCTATTCAAGTTACAGCAACATTACCCAAACAGATTGCACACACTAGCTAACATGCTTCCCCTTCTTTTGCAGCATATGGTGATACATTACTGAAGGTAGCTGCAACAAAACATTATGGGACAAGCAATATTGTATGTCTTTAACCCATGATGGTGTTTCCAGTGCTTGCAATGGCCATGACTGAAATTGAAGATGTCAGCATTCTCATACCTAATTCTCCTTCTCCCATCTATTACCTCTCTTCGCATAATTTCTTCTGTTTTACTGACTGCAGATGGTCTAAACATGCATTACTTCCTTTCCAAGCATCCCCTCAGCACAACTCAACTCTGGGTCTTTTTCCTTCCAGATACACAAGAACTGGCAATGGCCCAGGTAGTGGTGCCAGATTTGATGAGCATGACAGCATGATGAAGACGCAATACTGTCACTTGCTGTCACCCCTTTCCATCTAAAACTCTCAACTTAAAACAAAATCAGGGCTGGCCAATACAGGAATTGATTTCCATGGATGAGAGGGTGCATGGAGTTGGTGCCTGCTGATCATGCTCAAAGATGCTTTTTGCGTGCAATACCGATGCTCTTCATAGGCAGTAGCCAGCTGAAGTTACCAAACATCCTCTCTGACCTCCATGTTAACTCTCAACATCTAGCTTGTTTGGCAAGTTTGAGAAGCCGAATATTAATGAGGTGGAATGTGGTTTTATAAAAGGTTTTATACAATCAATAATCCTCCTTAATTGGTAACTCACCACTGCTTAGTGAGAAACTTGCTCCTTGGTAAAAGCTAACAGATTCAGCCACATGTTCCTGAAGCTGATATCGACATTGTCAAAATCCTTGTTTGATTCTGCCACAAACTTTGCCATAGCCAATCTCACTCAGACATTGTCCCTATAAGATTCCGCTCAGCGAGCTTAAACAGTAATAATAGTTGATGAGGTTCATGTGAACTTGTAAAGTAATTAAACCATTCTTATCCGAATGTGTGTAACATTAGTGATAAAAGAGAGGAACGAAAGACTTGAGCAGAAATGAGTGATTTAGATCTGATGAACATTGCAGGGACCAAGGTGAATTCAGACACAAGGACATTTCATGGGCAGGAAGGTCTCAGATGAGCACCCCACTGCTCCTGTTTATTTTCGCAAAAATGTTGTAACAATTGTGGGTGATTTTAATCTTCATATAGATGGGCCCAATTAAATTGGAAAAGTTGGTCTGGCAGGAGTGTTCACATAATGTTTTCACGATAGTTTCCTGGAACAATATCTTGTGAAACCAAATGGAGAGAAAGCTATTTTAGACGTAGTGTTACACAATAATATAGGAAGTAGAGTGAAAGGAAGAGTGGGTAGGAAAATAGAGGTGATCAGCAATGATTGTGTTATTGGTGGAGCAGTTTCAGGGTAGTGAGGTCTGCTACTGCTTCAGTTTCTTATGTTCTCACTCTGTCTTTTCCCTCTGGCAAGGAGAATGAAATGGATTTAGCTCTCTTTACCCAGACAGCATTGGTGACCTTCTTGGGCAACTGAAAGATGTTGCAGTTATCGCCTGCTCCAGCCTGGAAGGAGCCAGATGGAAAGAAGTTCAATATACCAATATTGAATTGCATCCATGCCAATAGTGTCTAACCATCCTGATAGAGGAGAGGAATACTTCAAAGTTGGGAACCTGAGTGTCCGATGACTTTTCATTTCCTGTCACCTTCACTTTCAAGCAGAGTGTGCCATTATTTGAACAAGTGTGCACAAAGGTGATTAATTGTAAGCAACATTTTAATTAGTGTCTCACAGAAGATGTATTAGTTCCTGATTGAATTTTATGATTATGGGTGTTGGGCCCTATAGAAAATACAAGCAAAATTGAGTGTGTCTTCTTCATCCACCAGATAGTCATGACATACTGATCACTTGAAGCTGAGTATGACCAATGTCAAGAAACCATCGCAACTGTTTTAGGGACCTTGTCAACACTAAGTTTTTTTTGTTCACAAAAAATAGTGTTCAACCCAAAACAGGGCAGCCCTCTATTGTTGCACTTCCTGCTGAAGTAGTAAAACCATTTAATATCAGAAGTGTCTCCACCGTGACAATGTGAATCATCGTGAGCACCATAAACAATTATTAATTAACCAAATGTAAGCATAGAAAATAAGAGCAGAAGTAGACCATTCAGCCCCTCGAGCCTTCTCTGTCATGCACTACGATTATGGCTGACGTGTTTTGCATTTCAAGTTCTACTTTGCCATCGACCCCCATAACCCTTGATTCCACTTCCTAATAAAAATCTATCTACCTCTTCCTTAAAAATATTCAATGACCCCCCCTAACCCCCCATCACTTTCGGATGGACAGTTTCAATGTTGTACATCCCTCTGAAAGAAAATATATTTTCTCCTAATTGCTAGGCTGGAAGGCAATGCTTAATTTGAAAACTGAATCCCATAGTTCCAAACAGACCCAAAGAAAAAATGTCCTTTCCACGTACACTTTTGTCAAGACCATTGAGGATTTTATACACATCATTCAAGTCAACCATCACTCTTCTAAAAACTAATGTTACTATGTTCAAAGTGTCCAACCTATCCTCATAGACAACCTGCAGGGTTTCATGCTGCTACACTGTATTGTCAGTCAAACGTGCTGTAAAATAGACTCTCTGAACCAAGTGACAACAGTGTATCTGAATTGGGAGGAGACACTCCCAATAAAAAGTTTGCCACCTGAGTTGCTGAGTGCAGCTCAACTAGAATGTCATTACTTAGGACAATCAGGGCTTGAGTTTCTTTCCTGCAGATTAGGCAAATAAGACCACCATTCAATATTTGATGAACTTTTTTCATCCTTTATTGTGTCTTTTGGGATTTCCAGCAGAAAGAGTCTTAATTAAAATTGGCCTAATTTGGTTTCTTATTTAATCCACACTGCAAGATTCATAACTGCAATGTACATTAATACAGGTTATCTGCATGATTTATCACTGCTACAATAACTACCTTCATGGCCATTCACAGTGACAACTGTTGTAGGGATTGTAAACTCATTAATACATTGTAATAAGTTACCCATTTAAGCGGAAGGTGTATTTTTTGTTTCACAGCATACAAATCGAGTATGTTAATTTTCCAACCAATCTTGAAGACAAACTTTCTGCTTTAATACGCTAATCAAGCATATGATATGAAGCCTTCTGCAATTACACTTTTTTTAAACATTCTGAAGAGAAAGTCCCTTCCAGTTCACCCTGGTCCACCCTTTAGTCACAATTAGCATATTTTCCCTTTCCTATAGTACCATTCCATGTAAGCACGTGAGATGCAATACCAGTAATTTTACCTCTTCCCTTCCCACCATTCATAGTGGAACACCACCTTTCTGAGTGAAACAGCAACTTAATTGAAAGTAGTACAATTTAAGATCCTACATTTGCTGCTCACAATGTGATCTCAATGCAAACACTGACTGGGTGGCCTTTTGCAGAACACCATAAACACAACACATTTTAAAACATAGAAAATAAGAGTAGGAGTAGGACATTTGGCCCAATCATTGTTGACTCTATCTCAATACTATACCAACACATTCTCCCAGCACCCACCGACATTTTTAGCTACAAGCAATCTTTTGTTTTCTTAAATATGCTCAGTGGCTTGGTCTCCACATCCTCCTGTGTGAGAAAATTATATTGATTTACTACTGAATTGAAGAAATTTCTCCTCACCCCATTCCAAAATGGACTACCCTGCATCCTGAGGCAGTGTGTCGTTGATCCGGATCCTCAAACAAGTGGAAACATTATTCCTACACACAGTCTGTCCCAGCTCTGTCAGAATTTTACACATTTCAATGACATTTCCTCTCATTCTTCTAAACTCCAGTGAGTACATGCCCAGTCAACCCCATCTCTCCTCATATGACAAACTGGCCATGCAGAACCCAGCTTATCCTTTACGGCAAGTATATCTTTTCTTTGATAAGGGGATCAAAGCTGCACACAATCCTTCAGGTGTGGTCTCACCAAGAACCTGTGCAACTGCACGAAAAGACAAAAAATGCTGGAGAAACTCAGCAGGTCTGGCAGCACTTGTTGAGACACAGAGTTGCTTGTTTCAGAACATTTTGAAAGAGTTCTCATCGGATGCAAAATGTTAACTCTGTATTTCTCTCCACAGTTGCTGCTGAATCTGAATTTCTCCAATATATTATGCTTTAATTACACATTTCTAGCTCCATCAAATTTTGCTTTTATCTGGTACAGCTGCAGTAAGAAGTCTTTGCTCCTGTACTCAAACTCTCTGGCAACGAAGGCCAACATAGTATTTGTCTTCCCAAATAATTGCTGCACCTGGTTGCATACTGTCAGTTACAATGTACAAGAACACCCCAAATCCCAACATCCATCAACATTTTCCAGTCTATCACCTTGTAAACGATCTTCAGCCATTCTGTTTTTCTTCCGTATAAGGCGACAACTTTAAATTTGTCCAGTGCTTCTGCCTTGAATTGCTGACACAAGCAACTTGTCTGAATTGCCCTGACCTCTTTTTTCATCCTCTATACCCTCATGTAGTTTTGTGTCTCATCAACCCTTAGCTTCTTGTCACTTGTCACTTCAATTCTCCACCTTGATCACTCTCTTCCTTTCTGTCTTTAGCATGCTGCAGTGATTCAATGAATTCCATACACACTTAAGGCACAACAACTCAACTTTTGTCACAGCACTCCACAGTTTTCTGGACTTCAAGGTGAGTTCAACAACTTAAGATTATAACCACTGCCTCAATATTATTCAGATTGTACCTTGTCTGATCATAGCTCACCTCGGACTCACCCCAAAATCTGTCCAATATCTTCAAGGCCCAAATCAGGAATGTGATGGAATACTCCCTTCTTACCTGGATGAGTGAAACTCCAACAACACTCATGAAGCTTGACACCATCCAGGACAAAGTAGCCTAATTGATTAGCACCAAGTCAACAAATATCTACTCTCTCCATCACCAAACAGCACTGTGTACCACCTACAAAATATACTGCATAACTTCATCAAAGATCATTAAACTGTACCTTCCAAATCCTCGACAACTTCCAACTAGAAGGATAAGGGCACCAGATATATGCGAACATACACACCACTTGCTGCAAGTATATCTCCCAGCCACTTTACATCTTGACTTGGAAATCTATCATCGTTCCTTCAAGTCACTGTGTCAAAATCTAAGAACCCCCTTCCTAAGGGAATTGTGGGTACACCTAGACCAAATTGACTGTAGCAGTTCAGAAAGGCAGCTCACCAAGACCTTCTCAAGGGCATTAGGAATGGGCAAATATTGCTGATCCAGCCAGTGACACCCATATCCCAAAAGTGAATAAATAACTTGCTTCATTTTATCCTTTGCCATTCCCTTTTGCTTTTGTACCAATACATCTTTTGTTATTTAATGCCCTCTACCCTCCACCCTATTACAGACCTTGCTTTTTGTCTTCTTTCCTTCACTTGCTCAAAACCTATTACACGTCTCTCTTTCCTCAGTTCCAATCTAGAGGCTTTGAACTGAAATGTTAACTTTGTTTCTCTCCACTGATGTTGCCTGTTACGCAGCAATTTCTGTTTTTAGTTCAGATTTTCTGCAGTATCGTTTTTGTATTATAAACCTTTTCTCCTTATATGTTTTTTGTTTGTATATTAGTTTTTGGGAATAAACGAGCAATGCTGTCAGTCTCTGAGGAAACAGTGAGAAGTTATGTATAAAATGCTGGAAGCCTTCAGCAGTTTTGGCAGAATCTGTGGAAAGAGAAACAGAGTTAACATTCCAGTTCATAAGCTTTAATCTGAATGGAGAAAAGTTTGAGATGTCACAGGCTAGAAGTCAGCACAGACAGAGACAGAGAAGTGGGGGAGGGGAGAAAAGACTGAAGGGGAGACAGAAGTAATTAAATGACAAGGGGGATGATGGGGCAAATGAGAAAAACAAAAGATGTGTCTGGAGGAGATGTAAATAGGAAAAAGCTGCAGTCCAGAAGTAAAACCACATTAGTTAACATTTTAAGGTTGTTTGACAGTATTTTAAATCATGTGCCCATGATGTTTCGGAGAAACAGCACAACTACAAACATCCAGTCCTATCAATTGTTCAAATACATTCGCTGTTGTTTTCACTATAGGCAAGAAAACAAAGCAAAGAAATCCAAAATATTATGTCAAATGACAAAAACTTTCAAAGTAATCTTGATTATTTCAATACAAGGAAAGTTTTGTAGTTATTTGCAGGTCCATTCAAGATAGTGAATGCAGTCTGAGAAATATTTCAGAACTAGTTATGATAAATGCATTTCATATTTTCTGATTTGGTTCTGAATGTAATAAAAGAAGATGAACACATGGTTGGACTGGGATTTCAGTTGAAGGCTAGCAACCTTTAAACTTCAGAGAATGAGTTAACTTTCCAGCACACAGCAGAAAGTAACTGATTCATGGACCACTTTTGGAGTCTGCTTACAATGCAGTGTTTTCACAGCAATTTCACAGGCTGATCATTTTGAATAAACTGCAGTTCTAACTGCTTTACAATATCACCCACACTACATGATGAGACCTGAAACAGGATGTAACGTGGACAGTTTTAGCAAATTCCAGTCACGGCTCAGCCACAGCTCACTTCCCAAATGGGATCACAACTAAACAAGTATAATAGCTACTATAGAGTCATCTTTACAAAGATTGGTGCCATTGTGCATACATTAGCATCACGTTAGCTCTGGTAGAATGGAAACACATCCCTGTCTATGCATTATTAAGGTCTATTGTATGTGTAAACTCTATTTTTATATTACCAACTTACAATTTGCAGGTAAAGTAATTACTTGTGAGTTGTACAAAACACTAATACTGGCAATGCTACTGCATTTACTCATATTTACAGAAGGCTTTCACCATTCTCATTCCTAATGTTAAACAAATTAATTTTTGAATAAACAACCCAAGTGTCATTCTCTGACCAAAGTGATATTATGAAAAATAATGCAGAATTACTTAATTGCAATTCATTACACTTAATATAAAGCAGAATTCCTGCTTCTATCAGCTTTGATATAACATTTCCCTTTAGCTTTTGACTAACCATCAAAGCAATCATTGTGCTAATTTGTTCAAGGAGCAGGCTAAACATGTTTGTATTAATGAGAATATTAAGTTGTGGCAAATGCAACAACCAACAAGATTAGCATCTTGCAAACCAGTTATATTATGGTGATATCTAATTCATTTAGCATATTTCAAACAAAATATTCTGACTAAGTGAAAAGATAGGTTAATTTTTTTTACTTGAAATTGTCTACTCATTATTATATGCAAACAAGTGAATTCAATAGAACTTACAGTCACGTAAGTTAAGGCACAAGAATTCAACTGTGGATAATGAATAGAGGGAAGCTCTGAGAATAGGAAAAGGTAGTTTCAAGTGAGCCTCTCATACATTCTTTCATCTCATTTTATTCCAGATTTGCCTCCACCAGAATCAGCTTCATAATACTACTAGTTTGCTTGATTGGATTCATCTATACTGTGTGACTGATTTCCAAATGTTAGCTTAATAGAGCCAGAATTTGCTGAACCCATCCTTTGTCTATTGCTCAAGTTGATATTTCTGCCTCTGGGGGCACAAAGAGCTATTTCCAGAGGTAACTCCAGGCATCTCAGAAGGTATATCTGCCGTTGGTGACAGCATTGTACTGTAGACAGATTGTTAGATTACAGAAATCAGAATCAGAAGACTGCCAATTTTCTCAGGTTGAAAATGCTTGGTACCATAAAGGAAGGAAATTAATTTTCATCGAGGGAATTTTTTTAAGAATTAAAGCAAGTCCATATGTGGCATTCATTGACTTGTGTCAACATCACATGCTAGAGGCAATGTATTCACATTACACACTGATTAAATCTTCTGGTTAGAAAATGATCTGCAATAGAACATTGCTGAAACTTGAATTCTAACTTTTCCATTTTCCTGCTGTATAATGCAACGCTAACAGAAAAAGCCTTATAATGACAAACTGTGCTTGCCTTAAAACCTTGTTATAACTATGGTAGCATGTTTTCTATTTACAGAAGTAGCAACTTTTATTATTGCTTGCTTCTGTATAAATAAACTTTGAACCAGTTGGTTTGGAACTTATGATGTGTACCTGAATGAGCTGTGCCAGAATGAACTGAATGTGGTGACTGTGGTAAGCGAGTTGCTGGGGCCTGTAATCCATCCAGCAACTTTTGCATGCTTGCTCAATACAAAATCAAAGGTAAAGAATACATTCAGCACTGCTGTTGTAAGTAAGCAGAAATGGGTTGTGTGCTTATTGATACCCTTTACTCAGTTAAATAAGCAAGAATCCCATGTAACTAGTGCAACAATTGGCATTCCTTTTTTATTTAACTATTTTTCTATTGAAACTTTTCAGAGATGTAATGACACACCACTGGAGTAGGTGGGACTTGAACTTGGGCCTCCCATCTCAGAGACAAGGACACTACATCTGCACAACAAGAGCCCTATTAACAATTGACATGTTAAGAGCTACAAATCAAATGTTTTGCCTGTTCCAATCAATAGCAATTTGTGTTAATTATCCAACAACTCAATTCCAAAACCTCTATTATCCTTAGGAAGAGAAAAGAATATGGTCAACAATTTGCAGCTTAATCCTGGCAAATTCCACCATAGCAACGTGAATGCAAAGTGCACACTCGTCTTATCAAATTATGTTTGACATCTTTGATAGTTGTGTATGTCAGATATGAAAATAAAGAGAGATCACACATTTCTCACACCAGTCACAGCATCAAGATCAGACAATTTTCTCAATCTTCCCTGCCTATAATCCTGAGAGACGGCACTGAACCGCATTCACAGCAGTCAGCTGAGGCTTGTCACCCTTAAGGCATTTAAGTGACTGGAAGCAACTGCCAATTAGCAGCGCCCAGTCCTGTCAATCTTCATGCTTCTTGAAATTGCATGCTCCCTTTAGTTAGGAACAATCTGAGAGAAGGAGCCAATAACTCATTCACCTCAATGTTAGACTAACACAGTTACTGACAATTCCATCATAAGTCAGATTATAGTGATTTATAGTGAAATAGTTACCCTATTTACATTGTATTCCATTTCCCCCTTTTCTCCCTCTCTTTCCCCTACCTAGCCTCATGTGGCATTGTGGTCGAGCAAACACATGTACATTATGATTTAATTTTTATTTGTGACAAAGAAAGTGCTTTTTTTTTAATGCATTCAAAATAATAGTTAGTCCCCAACAGAATTAGAAACATAGGTACTGGAGAAAGTAATTTAGTTCCTCAAGTTTGTTCAATTATTATCATATTTTGAATGTAAGTCAATCCCATCCACTCACTTTATTTGCTTTGTGTGTGTGTTGACAACCTATCTAAAAAAATTTATTATCATATTCTTTTAAGTTGGCCAAGCATCAATAGCTTTTGGGACAAGAGAATTCAAGGATTTTACCCAAGTGTTTTGATACCAAGTGTTTCTTGCATTCACCCTCTAACTGTTTATCACTAGTTTTAAGATTGTGTCTCTTTACTTTGGAAACCCACATCCGAGTAAATTGCTTACCTCCATACACTATAATATAGAATCAGAGTCATTATCAAACCTGTGCGGTGTGGAATCATACACCTTAAAAAATAAAAAAATGTTATTTAATTTGGAAAATGGAAAGAAGTGCTAGTATTCATCAATATTTTAATTGTCTTTTCAACTGCCAATCAAACATTTTACACCTCCTTTAAAAAAAACACAGGACCCAATATTGGAGGAAAAAGCCCTTACAGTTGCATGGTTTTCTGACTGATATGATGTTTGACAATTGTACATGCTTGACCGATTTTGAAAAACGATTTGTTTTACTGAGCTGTGCCTCTTCCATGTGTTCTGCCATTAATAAATACCACCCAGATGTTGAGTGTTATTGGCTAAACAAAAGCAAATAGAGGAAAAAAAAACTCCAGCACAGGCTGATAGACTTCCAGAGGCATTTTATTTAGAAATACGTTTATCTACCAGTCTTCCTGTGATATAATTGTGTGAAAGGTAATAGGATTACAACAAACTATTGGCTATTTCAAACAACATATCTTTAATTCCTCAATCATGTTATTTACCGAGGTATACAAAAACTTGAGAGGTTAAATACTAACATTCATTGTATGGGTCTACAACTCTGGTTTCTTCTGTGTTCTCCTCCTTCACATATAGTTGTAGCTGTCTTGTCTTAAGCTGTGGAATTTCCTCCCTTCACCTCTCTATCTTTCTCTATTTCTCTCTTTCCCTTTGAGATACTTCTATAACTTAGATGTATGACCAAGCATTTGGTAACCTGCCCAATTATCTCCTTATGTGGATGGGTCAGAATATTTGTCTGATTGTGCTCCTCAGAAGCATTTTGAGATGGTTTACTATGTTATCAATGCTGTTAAAATGAAATTCAATATAATTGCTCAATGGCTTAAGTTTGAAAACTGAAAGACTGTTCATTCATCTTCTGCAATTCTAAAATATGATGTTACAATGTATTTGATGCATCCTCATATTTATAAATAACTGACAATCCTGTTTCTAGACCTACTTACAATTAAATAGATACAAAGACTTGTATCGACCATCAGCAGCAATATGTAAAGATTTCGAACAAAGAAATCAATTTATGTCCAGATGTGAGATATGTAATGTTAATGCATGGTATTACTTACTCTGCTTTTCTTTTATAAATGATTATAATTCCACTATACAGTGGACTGATTAAATCTCACTCCATTAAGTGGAAAGTCATGGTTACATACTTGTGCTTACAATGGTGGAAGTGTATCGATGTAATGGTGATTCACAGCTCTGGTGTCTCTTGACATCTGTCTTTTTAACATTAAACTCATATTCTCACCCAATTAGAAATATAATGTGTATAGATCTCAGCTGAATTCTCAAGTAGAACTTGGCTTTGAGAGAATAGCAACCATTTTTTAAAAAATGCAGAAATTGAGTGAGTATTAAAGAATTCAGGTGATGCTGAAAAATATAGTTCATTGGCCAAAAGCAAAAAATAGTTGCTAAAATTTGAATAGTGCAGATACAGAAAATCTGACATTAAGGCAGAAAATGCTAGAAATATGCAGCAGGTTACAGAACATCTATGGGAGGAATAGAGCAAATATTTCAGGTTGATTGAAATGTCAGATGCTTTCTGATGCACTGAGTATTTCCATCATTTTCTGTTCTCTTTTTATAGTTTTACATGCTAGTAACCAGTAGCAGGTCGTCTGTGCCCTTGTTACAAATGATTGTATTGTTGCTTGTAGAATCTTGATAATTATAACTTGCTGTACTTGTTGCAGATACTTTTCTAATCAACCTGATCAGAGATGTCATGACACATCTCTGGAGCTGGTTGGACATGAACCTGCATTTCCTAGCTCAGAGGTTAGGGACACTACTACTGCACTACAAAAGCCTTCCATACTTGTTAGGAATGATTCAAAAATATAGTGGTGGCTGCAAAACATCTCCCGATGTCGTAAGTTATGGAAGCTATTGTATGTTCTTTCTTAGTTTCTTTTTGACATGACTGAAAACTTGAGCCTTATATGTTTTATCAAAAAGTGTAATATTTATTACATTAAAGGTGACATAAATGAATGCATTATACATTTTTTTAAAAATTCTGCACTGAAGTAATTTGTATCTTTAATCACATTAGCAGATAAATAAACTAAAACTTCATACGATCAGGCAAACACTGATTCTTATGTTAAGCATTTATTTGTTAATATAGATAGGTAATGTATTGCATTGCAGCATTTTTACATTAATGTGAGACAAATTGAAATCTTTAAATCTTCGCTGTAGCATACATTTTGAAGGCTTGATAAATGTGAGCCATTTGACTGAGAGACATCAATTTTTCATGAAAGAAGTTAGTGCATTTTTGACCTTTGCAGTATTACTGAGAGTTACATTGCTGCAGGGTGCAAGGATAATTGAATGATTCAAGGAAATATATTGTCCTATTTATTTTCTATGAAGGTTACAGCATTAAATGCTACAAAGAATGATGTATTCGTAAAGTTAATAAGACAGATTGGATGAAAAAAAGGATTATGTATGTCTATGTCTTATAGTCTCATAGATCAGTAAAGTTGATCTAGGAAATCAGGTAAGTAAAAGAGATATGGAGTAAAATGAACTATGCCAGTTAGAGAATAAACAGTCTTCTCTTTCAAGTTTGCACATTGGCAGTAGATATTGGTCAATTTAATATTAAGTCGTCCGCTAAATTTAATTTCAAAATGTGAACCAACAAGAACACAGATGTCAACACGGATTTATATCATCAAGGCATCAAGAAGTATTTTATTAGGCTGTATGGCATGTAATTAGGCCCTGCTGGATGACTAAACTCTGATTTAAATATTGACCAAAGGACTTTCATTCCACTGATCTGACTTTGGTTGAATGCTGTTCAGAACAATCACAATTTGTTACCACCACATGCTGTACCACGAGATTGGCTTTCCTAGTCATTCCCTGCTTTAATTAGTTCTGTCACTTACTCAACCACAGAACATTTTACATTTATCACAACAGGAATGTAACATTTAAGAAAATTTAATGCAAAGCAAGATAAGGGAAAAGATTAACCATAAATCATGCTCGGTTAATAAGTTCATCTGGTGTTTCATAAAATGAAAAAGAATATGAAACACACACCTCTTGAAGATTCTTTTAAAGCTATGTTGTAATGCCTTGTGAGAGAATTATAATGCTGATGGAAGGAAAAGATAGTGTGTTTACATTGCTTGTTTACTATCTGTTCAAAAATGAAAAGTCACAGCAAAATAAAACATGCTGCAGAAATATGAGGGCAAAATGAAATTCTTTGTAGATTAATACATGGCCTTTGCTTTGGTACATCAATGCCAGACCATTTTTACACTAGTAGAAACCAACTACCAATATGTTTCAAGCTTAATATTAACAAATATTCCAAGTGTACATCTGTGTTGAGCATTAAATGTTAAATTATGCTAATTTACAGAAGTAATAAATAAATGCACATATTAAACTCACATGTAGACTGTTACCCTTCTGCACAACAATAGTTGCTTGACTTTATGATAACGCATTTGGTTTCTAATAGCCATTTTTAGCATGAGAGTCGAAAAGTGTAGTGCTGGAAAAGCACAGCCGGTCACGCAGCAGCTAAGGAGCAGGAGAATCGACGTTTCGGGCATAAGCCCTTCATCAGGAATGGGGTGGGAGATGGGGTAGGGGAACGGATTAGAGGGATAAATAAGAGGGTGGGGCTGGGGGTAAGGTGGCTGGGATAGCAACAGGTTGATGCAAGTGGAGGGTGATAGTGATAGGTCGGAGGGGAGAGTGGAACTGACAGTGGAAAGGAAAGAAGCACAGATAGGACAATTCAAGAGGGCGGTGCCGAGTTGGAGGGTTGGATCTGGGGTGAGATGGGGGGAGGGGAGATGAGGAAACTGGTGAAATAAACTTGGATGCTGTGTGGGTCCTAAGGTAGAAGATGAGGCATTCTTCCTCCAGGTGGACACCCCGTGCTGGCCTCCTACCTGCTAAGGTAGAAGATGAGGCATTCTTCCTCCAGGTGTCAGGTGGCTTGCATTTGGCAGTGAATGAGGCCCAGGACTTGCATATCCTTGGTGGAGTGGGAGGAGGAATTGAAGTGGTCAGCCACAGGATGGTGAAGTTGTTTGGTGCGTGTTTCCCAGAGGTGTTCCCTGAAATGTCCCACGAGTTGGTGTCCTATCTCCCCAATGTAGAGAAGATCACATCAGAAGCAACAGACACAATAGATAAGGTGTCTGGATGTGCAGGAAAATCTCTGCCAGATGTGAATGAGGAGGGAGGTGTGGGCACAGGTTTTGCACTTCTTACGGTGGGAAGGGAAGGTGGGGGGCATGGAACTAACAAGAGTCACAAAAGGAATGGTCTCTGCAGAATGCTGATAGGGGTTAGCAAACATTGCTGGCCGCACGGAAAAATATTTCCCCCTCAAATGTCTATCAGACAATTGTTATTAATTTAACATGAACTGCTCAGATGAACCTCTGACTTTCTAATGCAAAAATTCCCTTTTCTCTATCAAATTGTGGAGTCGTGTCTGTTTAAGTGTAAGTTGGAACATATTTACCCAATGCTTAAACAAGCATCAACATTATATATAAATGGATTCCTACACAATTAACAAAGTTTCACAATGATTATATGTTGCATAAAGTATGCTTTTTAAAATTTGATTTATAATTGTCACGTGTACCATGAAGAAGTGAAAAGTATCATTTTGTGCGCCATCCAGGTAAATCATACCGTACAGAAGTACATCAAGGTAATAGAACAGAATGCAGATTATAGTGTTACAGCTACAGAGAAAGTGAGGAGAGAGATCAACTCTAATATATGAGAGATCAGTTCAAAAGTCAGATAATGGTGAGGAAGAGACTGTTCTTGAATCTGCTGGTACATGTTTTCAAACTTCTGTATCTTTTGGTTATAAGTTTGGTCACTGAGCTGTTAGATTTGTTCTCAGATGTTTTGTCACCATATTAGATAACATCATCAGTGAGCCTCTGCTGAAGCACTGGTGTTTTGTCCTGCTTGCTATTTATCTGTTTGTTGTGGTGGGTGATATCACTTCTGGTTCTTTTACTGAGAGGTTGGTAAATGGGGTCCAAATCAATATGTTTGTCAATGGAGTTCTGGTCTGAATGCCAGGCCTCTAGGAATTCCTAGCTTTGTCATCACAAAGTGCAAAAAATTAGAAGAAACCCACAAAGACACAAACAACATCCTTACCAGTATTAAGTTTACCAAAGAGGAAATGAACAACAACAGACTCCCCTTCCTAGATGTCACAGTAGAACGCAAAGCTAATGGACAGCTACATTCCAGCATTTACAGGAAAGCCACACACACTGACCAGATACTCAACTACAGGAGCAATCATCCCAACACCCACAAATGGAGCTGCATCAGGACATTATTTAAATAGCCACAACACACTGCAACACCCAGGAGCTAAGAGAAGCCAAAGAAAAACACCTATGCAATGTATTCAGTAACAACGGGTATCCGATAGGTGCAGTCCGCCGATTCCTACACAATAGACTTAAACAAGAAGACACAACACGCCCAGAAACTTTAGCCACCCTGCCATACATTAAAGGCATCTTAGACTATTTCAGCACCAACACACTGAAACAGTTCCTAATTAATTTAAAGGACCCCGTACCAACAAAAGCAGAACAAATGTCATATACAAAATACCCTGCAAGGACACAACAAACATTACATTGTGCAGACAGGCAGGAAACTAGTCACCAGGATAAATGAGCACCAACTAGCCACCAAAAGACATGACTAACTATCACTAGCATCCATAAACACAGATGAAGTGGGACACCAGTTCGACTGGGACAATACATCCATCCTGGGACAGGCTAAACAAAGGCACGCACGGGAATTCACAGAGGCCTGGCATTCAAACTGGAACTCCATTAACAAACATATTGATTTGAACCCCATTTACCAACCTCTCAGAGAAAGAACCAGGAGTGATATCACCCACCACAACAGACCAAGACAGATAAATAGCAAGCAGGACAGAATTCCAATGATTCATCGGAGGCTCACTGATGATGTTACCTAGCATGGTGACGAAATGTCTAAGAAGGAATCTACCAGTTCAGCAAGCAAACTTACCATCTGATCCACAACCTGAGCTACAAATCTTCTCCAAAATTCTGTACCTTCTGCCCAATGGAAGAAAGTGGATGAGAGTATAACCAGGCTGGGAAGAATCTTTGATTATGTTAGCTGCTTTCCTGATGCAGCGGAAAGTATAGATGGAGCCAATGGAAGGAAGGTTGGCTTCATGATGGACTGGCTACATTCACAACTCACTACAATTTCTTGCAGTCTTGGGCAGAGCAGTTGCCCTATCAAACTGTTATATATCTAGATTGCATTCTTTCTATGGTGCATCTATACAAGTTGGTAAGAGTTATTGTGGACACTGCTAATTTCCTTAGCTTTCCAAGGAAGAAGAGGCATTAGTGTGATTTATTAACCAAAGCATCAACGTGGATGGATGAGGACAGGTTGTTGGTGATATTTACTCCTAGGAACTTGAAGCTCTCAACCATCTCCACCTCAGCATCATTGATACAGACAGAGGTGTGTTTTTCACTCCACTTCTGAAAGTCAATGACCAACTCCTTCATGTTGCTGACATTCACAGAGAAATTGTTGTCTTTAGGGCATGCTACTCAGCTCTCTATCTCTTTCTTGTACTCTGTCTTGTCATTGTTTGAGATCCAACCCAATATGGTGGTGTCATCAGCAAACTTGTAAATGGAATTAGAGCAGAAGATGACTATACAGTCATGAGTGTATAAGGAGTACAGTAGGGGGGTGGGTAAGCAGTTTTGAAGGCCCAAATCTCTGTGGTTCTGCCCATTTGATCCCACTGTAATAGGGATCCTGCAGCATTTGTGAACTAAAACCAGGTGTAATCTGTGACAACCACCTGATGAAGGTGCAGTGCTCCGAAAGCTAGTGCTACCAAATAAACCTGCTTGACTATAATCTGGTGTTTTGTGATTTTTAACTTTGTACACCGCAGTCCAACACCAGCATCTCCAAATCAGGTGTAGTCTGGTAACTGATCCAAGTGCTGACATTTCAGGTTTCAACTTTCCACAGAAAATGTGAGTGATATTCAACCGCTTAAGGACAGGCTATGAGACAGACCATTGAAAATGTGACCATTTGAAGCAGAAATGGAACCTGAGGAATCTGAGCTCAAATTGTGGCTGTGGCAAATGTCAAGTCTAAAACTGCAGTACAGTATTCGGGGAATGCTACGCTGTTGGAGGTGCCATCTTTCAGATCAGCCATTCAAACATGATAAGATAAAAGAGCCCAACTTTGAACAAGAGCAGGTAAACTATGCTGTGTCCTGTCCAATCTTTATCCCTCAGTCAACATCATGGAAACAAATTATCTGATCATTATTGCACTGATGTTGTGTGAGTTTTTGTGTGAAATTTGGCTGCTGTGTTTTCTATATATCCATACTGACTCCACTTCAAGTGTACTTCAATAGCCATCAAGTACTTTGAGTGGGCAAGTTGTTTGAAGACATTTAATAAAATGCAATAAAACGCATTTCTCTTTCCAAACCAGATGGTTCAAGAAGCTTCCTCTCCTGCCAATAATGCGTAAACAAAAAAGAATACTGTCTAACCATTGGCCCAAAGACTCAAGTTTCATTTAAGTGCTATCAGCCACTGAAAAATTAAAAAGAATAAATGAGTAATAATTGGCTACAATGCTTTTACTTCATTACAAGTTATTGGAAATAAAAAGTAATATTTTAGATGTTTTATTGCAAACTGACTGCAAACTTCATCTGGGTACAATCGATGTCTGTCTATCTGTATGGGAAACCAGTTAGTGTCCCACTTCAATTTAAAAGAAGCACTGTCTGTTCAAAGCTATTAGCTACAGCCCTGGCAAATGCGTATGGCACAAGATAGCCAGAGTTCTACTGTGATAACACTTACACCTATCACCTATCCCTGACCACATCTAACCAGCCCAACCAATTATTGAGCCTAAATCCAACTTTAGAACTTTAATGCATTTAAAAAAAACTCCAGTTATAATGACATACAGTCATAGAGCCATCGAGATGTGCAGAAACAGATCCTTCAGTCCAACTCGTCCATGCCGACCAGATAGCCTAAATTAATCTAGTTCCATTTGCCAGCATTTAGCCCACATCACTCTATAATCTTCCTATTCATATACCCATCTGTACTCCTTAATTTTACCAGCTTCCACCACTTGCTCTGGCAGCTCATTCCATACACACACCACTCTTTGCATGGAAACATTGCCCCTTAGGTCCCTTCTAAATCTTTTCCCTCACACTTTAAACCTATGCTCTCTAGTTTTGGACTCCCCTACCATAAAGACAAGACATTGTCTATTTACCCTATTCATGCCCCCCATAATTTTATAAACTTCTACAAGGTCACCCGACAGCCTGCAACAATCCAGGGAAAATAGCTGCAGCTTATTCAACCTTTCCCTGTAGCTTAAAACCTTCCAACCCTGGTGACATTCTTGTAAATCTTTTCTGAACTCTTTAAAATTTCACAACATCCTTCCTGTAGCAGGGCGACCAGAATTGGATGCAGTATTCCAAAAGTGGCCTAACAATTTTTTTCTTCCTAAGCAAAAACTTCCTCTTGATTTTATGTACTTCTTCAAAAATATCCTAGGTGAAGATTAAACACATTCAATTTACAATTTATGCATTTAACCCACTTTTAAACAGGAGTATGTTGAGTTTGAAAATTTGAGATTAGTTTTAGAACCTGTAGATAAAAAAGCTGGCATCAGCACAAGCAACTATGAAACAGTTCAAACATTGTAAAACCCAACTAGTTTCCTAATTTCCTTTTAAAGAAGGAGACCTTCCCAGTCCAGAAGAAAAGGTTTATCCAATATTGCCTTAGGCTCCATTCCCACTGAAATATAGTGGACTGTTTACTGCCACCAGGGTAAAGAAAGGTGGACAATCAATGGCTTTAATAACAGCAGTGTACCCAAATCTTGAGAATGAGTCCTGCAAAGGATTTAATCTCATTTCTGAACAGAGGAACGAACGAAAATGCAATCACCAAACTGCTGTTCAAAGTTATTGTTTTAACAAATTTTGTTCAAATTCTTCAAACTGCTTTGTGGGATATCAAAATGTTGCCATTAGTAACTTGGAACATTTTCTGCACAGTTATGAGTCCACAAGATTGTCCGATTAAGTGACAGCACCTCTTAAATAAAGACTAAATTCAACCAAAGCAATTTGCACCATTTCACAGAACTTTGTGCTTAGCAGAGAATAAATAGTGTACTGTTGTTTGCCATTGAATAAATAGCCATAAAATGTATAACAGCCTGAATTTCTAACAAATGAAGACCAGAACACAATCAAACAAACATTTATTCAAATGAAAATTCATATTCCCTGGTGTTTAAAAATACTGCAAGTAAGTAATGCACATGAAAATAAATGGATATAGGGTTACATAGCTTTTCTAACAATTCCAGCATTTATTATTAACTTTCTTGTTGCCAAGAACTAAGACTTTTTTTAATGAGCTTTAATAATCTATTGAAATTTAAACATTGTATATCGTCACACTTCTTGTTTCATTATAATTGATGCTTATTGTTACGTAGAAACACGTTACTCTCATTTCAACTCGTCATATTGTAATTGCAACTCTATTATCAGTGCACTGACTGTGATGTCACCACTGACAGAAGGATGGTCATAAATGTAACATTTACAAAAGCTGTTTAACTTTAGAAAAAACAAATATCAATGATTATAACAGAATATAAACTGAAGACAAAATAAATTACTTGCTGAATTATTTCTGCATGCCCCTCACACAATAATCGCTAACTTTCTAACTTTGTTTCTCAAAAGACGTTCCCAATCACAGATGAATCTTAGAATCATTACGGTGCAGAAACAGGCCATTTGGTCTGTTGAGTCTACACCGACCATCCAAAGAGCATTCCCCCCCACCCCATTTACCATGGTTAACCCATCTAGCCGACACAACCCTGGAGACAATTTAGCATGGTCAACCCACCTAACCTGCACACCTTTGGACTGTGGGAGATGATTTGCTGTTTTCAATTTTTATAAAGTCTCCTGTCTCGCCTTAAAGAACGCTTGCCACTAATGATTTTTCATTTAAGGCTTGGTTAAATCAGAAAAATTCTCTACCCTGCTAGCTCAGCAACTTTTCCAATATGTTTGTAAATCATGATTTGTTTACCATGGCCGCTGCAATTTACACAGAGGTTTGGCTTTTTGGAATTGGTGTTTGTTTTTCTGCATTTGCTGTCAAGACAAACAAAAATAAAGACTATTACATCAGAGTTCCTGTGATCCTCTGGCATATGTTTGATGGATCACCATGTCAATTACCAGGCAGAGTATTTTCCCAGACTTTCCCAATATTGCTGCATTCCTTTTGAGACCAGAACTGTGCTCACAACTGTGTGGTCTAGCCAAGGTTATAAAAAAGTATAATTATTTTTGCAAATATATGCCCAGGTCTCTTTGCATCTTTGGCCTAATTATATATTTTTTACTTTAAAAGGAGTAGATGACCCTTTATTTCTTCCTACCATTTAGATCTGAGACAACAGGAAATTTTCCCACTCGACATTTAGATTCTTTTCAAATTCTTTCCCACAAAGCGGTTAGATGTACACAATCATGAATATATTTAAGACAAAGATCAATAAATCTTTGGGTTCAAAAGGAATTACAGGATATGCAGATAGTGCATGAAAGTGGACTTGGGTAAGGAGATCAGCCATGATCTTGCCAAATGTTGGAGCAGAATTGAAGGATTAAATGGCCCTCTCTTAGGCCTTTGCTTTCAAATGCAGCAACTCAAACATGAAATTGTGGGCGGCACGGTGGCACAGTGGTTAGCACTGCTGCCTCACAGCGCCAGAGACCCGGGTTCAATTCCCGCCTCAGACTGTGTGGAGTTTGCACGTTCTCCCCGTGTCTGCGTGGGTTTCCTCCGGGTGCTCCGGTTTCCTCCCACAGTCCAAAGATGTGCAGGTCGAGGTGAATTGGCCATGCTAAATTGCCCGTAGTGTTAGGTAAGGGGTAAATGTAGGAGTATGGGTGGGTTG
Organism: Chiloscyllium plagiosum; assembly: GCF_004010195.1. NCBI lineage: Eukaryota > Metazoa > Chordata > Chondrichthyes > Orectolobiformes > Hemiscylliidae > Chiloscyllium > Chiloscyllium plagiosum. The sequence goes on from NC_057711.1 coordinate 126,424,730, forward strand.
CGCTTCGGCGGGGCGGTGTGGACTTGTTGGGCCGAAGGGCCTGTTTCCACACTGTAAGTAATCTAAGATATTATGTGCTACAGAAGTTGCTGGATATGCTCAGCAAGTCTGGCAGAATCTGTGAAGAAAAATCGGAGGAAGACCCACCGGACCTGAAACGTTAACTCTGACTTTTCTTCACAGATGATGTCAGACCTGCTGAACATTTACAGCAACTTCTGTTTTTGTTCCTGATTTACAGCATCCGCAGTTCTTTCAGTTTTTATGAAATTATGTGCTGTTTAATCACCCATTCTTAAGAGTTGTCAACATTTTACATTTTGTTGCAGTCTTCCCCCATAGTAACTATATCTCCAAATTAGTTGTTTTCACGAATTTTTCATTTTGCATTTCTGTTTACTTATCACAATCATTTACTTAAATTGTTGACAGTAGTGGTCGGAACACCAATTCCTATGAAACACCTTATCCCACTTTTCACCTGTCTGAGTAACTTGCCTTTAACCCCTGCTCAGTTATCTGTTTTGTAAACAATTTGTTACCTGGTCTGGGTTTTGTCACATGGTTAAATATTCTTCTCTGGTCTACATTATCTAAGGTCTTTTAAAAGTTTGAATGTAGCACATCCACTAACTCTTGTTGACTTTTTATGTCACATCTTCAAAGAATTAAAAATGTTAATCAAAAAGAGCTCATCTTTGTTATATATTTGGATTCTAGATATTTTTGTCTTACATGAGTGAAAACGAAAGTTTCATTATCTAAGCTAAATCCAGGGTCCACAGTTCCCTGGATTTGTTCTTTTATTTGAAATACGAGAATCAATTTAGAGTATGCCAAACCTCTGGTCTCATTCCTCTTCCAATTTCCTTCTTCAAAAATAAATAATAATACATGTTCTACCATTTGTCCCTCGCTGCTTTGTGTGTGTACAGATCCATTCAGGCCCATGATTTTATCCTGGAATTATGATTAGTTTATCAATTAGCATTTGGTAATATTTCTGACCTTCCCTCTAATGCCATGAAATAGTTTTTCCATTCATACTTGGATTATACATAAACATGTTTTTACCTGCAGATACAAGTGTGTTAAGGATCAAGTTTGGGCATGCATTAAACTATATTACCCTGGATTGTTGGATTTTCACTAACTGTGGGCACATTGCATGGAATTTCCAATTAAAGCCTGTGAGGCGAAGGAAATAGAATGTAAGAATAGGATAGTTCCAAATACTGCAAAGGTTAAGTGAGTAAGCAGAAATTTGGCTGATGGAGAGCAATGTGGGAAAATGCAAACTTGTTCACTTTGGCAGGAGAGTAGAAAAACAAACAGCACATTATTTAAATCAGGAACGATTGCAAGACTCTGAGGTGCAAACCTATTGGGTGTTCTGGTAAATGAATCACAAAAGAAAATGCAACTCAAAGATATTGCGAGTGATTAAGGAGGTAAATTAGAATCAGAATCCCTACAGTGTGGAAATAGGCCCTTCAGCCCAACATGTCCACACCAACCCTCCAAAGATTAATCCACCCAGAACCCCATTCCCCATATATTTACCCCTGACTATTGCACCTAATCTACTCATCCCTGAACACAATGGGCATTTTAGCATGGCCAATTCACCTAACCTGCACATCTTTGGACTGTGGTAGGAAACTGGAACACCCAAAAGTAACCCACACAGACAATGTACAAACAGTCACCTGGGGCTGGAATTGAACCCAGGTCCCTGGTGCTGTGAGGCAGCAGTGCTAATCACTGAGCCACCATGCCACCCCAAGCTATGATTTATTGCAAGAAGAACTGAACATAGAAAAAGGGATGTTTGGCTAAGCTCATACAAGACATTGGGGAATTTAAATCTGGGATAGTGTGTACAGGTTTAGTTTTCTCATTTAAGAAAGGACCTAATTACATTCAAAACGGTTCAGGGAAGATTCATTCAACTAATTCCTGGAGCTGAGGTAGTAATCCTAGGAGGCTAGCTTGGACATTTGGCACTTCTATCCTCTGGAATTTAGAAGAATGAAGGAGAACTTTTGAAATATAAGATACTGAATAGACTTTCCAGGATGGATACTAAAAGGATGTTTCCCACTTTGAGAGATAACCACAGAACAGAGTTTAAAAAAAAGAGGTCTCTCATTTAAGACAGATTATGAGATTTGTTTTTTTTTCTCTGGGAGTTCCAAGTCAATGTAATTCTCTTTCCCCAAAACATGGAAGCATGTTCATTGAATTATTTTTCAAAAAATTTCATACAATTTTGTCGTTTCCTTCCTGTGTCATCCTGTTGGGCAGTGAGTTCCAGATCCCCAAGACACTCCACAAGAAAACGTTTTACTCCTTTTCTCTTTAAATCAGCTACCAATTCCATCTGATGCCCCTACAAAGGGAAGTAGGTCATTCCTATCCATTCAACCCTTGGTTCTCTAAATCTCAAAGAAATCTCTATTCAGCTCTCTTTTATGACGAAACCAACTTTCCTGGCTTTAATATGTTCCACTCCAATAACATCCTTGTAAATCATCTCTTGAGCAATCACATCCTTCCTGAACTGCAATGCCCAACTATTACATGCAGTACTCTAGCTGTGATCAACCCGTGTTTTATGTATTTCAAATATTACTCTTGTTGTTGTAGTATTCAAAATATTAGGTATCTTAGGTGCCTACATTCACCACTTTATTCGCCTATCTTGCTACCATCTTGGGAAGAGATTGATGAATAATAGCTATAGAACACAGGAATCGCAAAGCATTGAATAACTGGAATTTTGTAGAGAGCAGAGATGGAATGAAATTGGTATAATACGAGGGCTTTATACAAGAACTGTAAATCCAACAAGTGATTTCATGTTTTAAGCATTAATTCATGTTCCTACACTTTTTTTTAAACATTTATTTAATAAATGAGGAAGAAATGAAACAGTCTTTCCGGGCCATGCCAGTCCAAGGATTTAAAATGCTAATTGCAGCTATAGAATAAAGGGAATATTTTCTGCATCTGGCCTATGTTTCACAGTGTATGTGCTACTTCAACCTATGACAACTCTAGGCTCTATCTTATGCAAAAAGATGGCTATTAATGCAAACTAATGCAAGCCATAAATTTCAAGCTCATTTCTCCCTTAGATGAGGTCATCCTCATCATTCCATGTACATGAGAGACATATTGGAAAATGAAGGCAGAGAAGCCTTCCCTTGCATCCAAGACCGTGCCACCCTCCGCTAGATATCATACCCCTGATACACAGCATGTGTACAACAACACAAGAATCACTCATAGTTACCTGTAATCCAAACTATCTTCCTTTTTTCTTTTTTATTTCATTGTTAATTACATACTAGATTAAATAGTCACCTAGGAAGTAAAATTATCAGGATTTCTTTGTATTTGTTGCTGTTTTGATGAAAACTGGATATAATAACAGAAGCACTTTTTGGTGGTTTAACTTACCTTGACATTTGTTACCTTGCTCTTCATAGCCTTCTTTGCACATGCACTTCCCTATTGGGACCAACCATTCCCCATCAGCACTGCAGTACATTTTTGGAGTGTCATCTTTGATTGAGTTGTTGACACACGTGCCTTGCACTTCTACCAGTGAGGATGAATCAGCCCCTGTGATCGTGTCTTCAAAGAAAGCAAGGTTGTGGAAAGTAGATGGGCACTTCTTGTAGTACACACGTACAGAGACCAGAGCAATACAGGCACCAACATCTTGAAATGCTAGATAGAATCCCTTTTTAGACAGTGGGCCAACATCTCGCACTTCTGTATTTAACTTCATAACTCGATCTCCAAGGTCAAGCTCTGTGAAACTTTCATCTGCTGCTATTGTATCAATTTTAATGTACTGGTTTTCTCTGATATTTCTCCCATCTTCATCATTGGATTCAAAATGATATACATTAAAAGTCTCTTTGCAGGTTCCAAGACCTCCAGGAAGACTATTGCAGTCTCTTAATGTAAATTTTAGCTCAATGAATATACGGCGGGCCCCTTCATTGGAGATCCAGTTAGTTTGGAGCCAGTTATTCTGATTTTGCTCCATAACATTACACACTTGGTACGTGTGTATTGGAGTGTAATTCTCATCAACCTCACTGATTTCTTCCCACTGTGAAAGTAAGCAGAAGTACAGCATTAAATACAACATTGTAAAGCAACATGTCACAATGTTAATAAACAGTATTTGTCATGGCAGATCTTTGGGGAATTCACAGGTTAGTCATTATTAAAATATTATAAGTTACAAAATTTGCAATAAAAATGCAGCAGTAAGGTGATTTCTTTTGGTAATCAGTACATGTATGTTTTGTTCTTTCATTTCTATATTTCACAGGCAATTCTATTTATCTTGTCCCATTATTTTATTTCTCTTTCCTACTCACTTCTGTATCTTTCTTTTCTGCACTTTATACTCCTGTTTATCCCTCTTTGTTTCTTCGCTTCTCTCCCTCCTTGCATTATTTTTGCATTTCATTTCTGTATTTCTTTAATACACTTCAATCTTATATTCTCCTGTTACTCCTTTTCTAATTTTCCTGCCTTACTTTCTATCACTATTTTTCTTCTGTCTTCTTATTCATGTCTATCCTTCTCTGTCACACTTGCTCACTTCTGTAATAGTCACCATATGGAGGGTTGCACAAAACAACACTTCTGTGAAAAGAGAGGAAAGAGAATGGACTGAGATGTGCAAACAAATCAAGTAAAGGATAGGCAGTGAGAGGAGGAGCAAAAGAACTCTGGTAAGCAGACAAGAGACAGGCACAGGATTGAGAGTAACTTGGGATACTATTGGTGGTGAATTGCCACTTCACATATGGGACAGGCAGTGTCTGAGAATTCTCTGTTGTGACTGTTGGGTACTTCAACGCATAGCATGACTAAAGCTCATCCAAGATGAGCTCTGATGAAGTTTACTAATTTCAAAATTTTATTAGATTTTTTTTTATTAACATGCATTGTCAATAGCAGCCCTCAGGTAAGTCGTCATAGTAACCAAATATTGGGGGGGGGATTGAGAAAAGGAAGAACAGCAGCCTAGATCAGGAAAGACAGTGATGATAGTGAGAGGCCAATTCAGATTATGATCTGATGCTGATGGCAGGTTATGTTTTTAATATTGAATTGGGAGACACTGTCATGCTTTTTTTCAGATCCCCATTCATGGGGTCATAGAGTTACCCAGCACCAAAACAGACTGTTCGGTCTAACCAGTCCCTGCTAAACATAATCCCAAACTAAACTGGTCCTGCCTGCCTGCTCCTGGCCCATATCCCTCCAAACCTTTTCCATTCATGAACTTATCTAAGTGTCTTTTAAATGTTGTAACGGTAACCACATCCACCGCATCCTCAGGAAGTTCATTCCTCATGTGAACCCCACTCTGTGAAAAGAATTTGCCCATCATGTGTTTTTTTTAAATCTCTATGTTCCCTAGTCTCAAAATCCCCCATTCTAGGGAAAAGACACATATAATTAACCCTACCTATACCCCTCATGATTTTATAAACCTCTATAAGGTCACCTCTCAAACTCCTGTGCTACAGTGAAAAAAGTCCCAGCTTACCCAGCCATTCTTTATGAACCAAACCTTCCTACTCGGCAACATCCTGGTAAATATCTTCTGAACCCTCTCTAACTTAATAATATCCTTCCTATAGCATAACAGTGTTGCTAATTTGGTGGAAACCTGTGGCAATGCCTTTTAAAGTACCTGATATGTAGCACATTGACCTAGTTTACCTGAATGCAGCAACACCACTGCATTGGAAAAAACAACATTACAAAGGTGGCCTTACGTAGGCTCGATCAAATAAGAATCTTTGATAATCTGTATCAGGAACGGGCTTAGATGTCTTGTTTTCTTATCTACACTAAAGCAGTAGCCAGCAACATCCATCTTGCAATGAGACTGTGTAAGGGGCACTTGTTCAGTCCCTGAGAATGGACTTGGTTCTTTTATTAAAGCTACTTCATTACACATTACCAGATCCAAAGATCCAAACAGGAATAAGGCAATTTTGCGTCAATTAATATGTAATGAGGTAGTTTGATAAATGAACTCAGAATAAATATTTTATATCAGTTTCATGGCAGAGGATGCTGATAGCATTCCAAAAATGAGAATACTAAATAATCAAGGAAGAAGAATCATTTGGGTGGCACGGTGGCACAGTGGTTAGCACTGCTGCCTCACAGCATCAGAGACCTGGGTTCAATTCCTGCCTCAGGCGACTGACTGTGTGGAGTTTGTATGTTCTCCCTGTGTCTGCGTGGGTTTCCTCCCACAGTCAAAAAATGTGCAGGTTAGGTGAGTTAGCCATGCTAAATTGTCTGTAGTGTTAGGTGTAGGGGAATGGATTTGAATTGGGTTGTGGTCAGTGTGGACTTGTTGGGCTGAAGGGCCTGTTTCCACACTGTTAATAAGAAGTAAGTACATTTTTTTCCTCAAATGACTGTATTAGGGAAACTAATGGGGATAAAAGGCAATGAGTCCCCTGGACCTGACAGATTGCATCCTAGGGTATCAAAGGAAGTAGCCTGAGAAACAATGGACACACTGGTAGTAATCCAATAACACTCTGGAAGCTCCTCATTACCCAGGAGAAAGCAGGTTGTTTGACTCCATTCCCAACTAATGCACAGTGGCAGCAGTATGTACCATCTGCATAATACAGTGCAGCAAAATGCCCAGTTTCTCCAACAGAACCTTCCAAATCTGCATCCCCTACCAACTGGTAAGAGAAGGGCAGCAAATGCATGGGAACTCCATGACCTGCAAGTTTGCCTCCAAGTCAAACACCATCCTGATTTGGAACTGTAACACCATACCTTCACTGTCACTGGGTCAAAATCCTGGAACTACCTTCCTTACACCCTACATGATATTTCACTGCAGCATCTCAAAAGGCAGTCACCGTTATCTTCACGAGGGCAGTAAGTGTTTATCTCACCACTAACACCACCATTCACAAACAAACTTTAAAAGACTTTCTACTTCTGATTTTGGGCTTTAATTCTCCTAAATCAAAAGTGGTAAGGAGATATGTTTAATTATATAAAAGAAAACCACTATTTTCTTTTTAAAGTTATATTTTCTCTATAGTTTGCTGTTTTAATGGTTATAGAGGTGAATACAGCTAAGTTTTATTGCCTACCTTTGATTCTTTTTGGCTGCTTTAATAGAATAAATTTCAATAAACTGATTGTCCTAACCCTAGAACATGTTTCCCAGTTTCTAGTTACTTCATTAATTTGCATTAAAATAAACACCTAGACCATGTACAATTCAGGAATATAAATATGTGTTTTAGTCACAAGTACTGAACAATAAAACTGCTGAAATAGCAATACTAATCAAAGCAGACTATTAAAGAATTAATATTAAAAGACCATCCCAACTGGCATCACTCTTACACAGGAACAAAAAAAGTACTCCAGGGAAAGTTGGACTAAAGGTATTGCAGTTATTATATATTTATAATTATGACTATGTACACAGAATGAAGAACATTTTCCATTCTGCTTTTAAAATATCCTTGTAGAGAAAAGTAAAAGTATTGTTTGATGATGATAGCAGATTTCTCACAAATAGATTCAGTGAAGTGCTATATTGCCTTTCAAGATCATCACATTGTACCAAGCAGGATATGTTTTTAAATTAGAAATATTCCTTAATCGTCCTTTCTTTAAGAAAAAGCAATGTTAGGCTGATTGAACGGATAACCTTGATCTTTTCTGCATTTATTGCTTAGACTAACTAGAATGCCATTCCCTTATGTCTAAATGACCTGGTAACAAAAAACCTTCTAAATTTGTGCAGCCACTTGCAAAACAGTCTTGTACCCAACTCCCTAGACACTAATCTGTCCGCAGCTTTTCACACAGATAATATTACATTTGCGGCTTAGTCTCAACAACTGCATCCATAAATCAATTTCAATCCAGCTTTAATTATCTATCTGTAATCAGGGCTATTCAGGCCACATTTACATCTCATTCCTGCTGGCCAAGTAGTCACATTAGTCTTTTGAAGCTTACTCAAGCTTAAATTATTATATTCTCTGATAAACATTGAAGCCCTTTCAGCCTAAATTTCGTGAGCAGCATTAATGTATCTCAGGAGCAGAAATATCTATGAGGAAATCATGATACAAAGGCCTCCTCACACCCAATAATGTTTTTTTTTAATGCTGTCACTTAGACTGAACTTGATGTAATCATTCAGCATCCCAAATTCAGCAGCAGCAAATGGAATCATCATTCTCCAATTGCAGTACACCCTTTGATTATTATGGCACTGGACTGAAACACCAAATCATATGTAGAATTTTGTTGTTCTATCACCCATATTTTGCTTTGCCAATGAACACTTATCAAAGAATAAACAGTCATTGTAGAGTATGACATGTTATGTATGATTTTGTGTAAAATACACATACCCTCAGCTTTTCATTGCAAATAAAATGCATCTCATAAGCATACATGAATGAATTTTCACTAAATATATATGTGAAAGCCTGAATACAAGCTAAGAGTCATTTAGCTAAATGGAGATGAGCAGATTAATCAGATGTAGAGGGTCTTCTATCCTCAGCTGTTAGCATAACAACTGTCAGATTCGATGTTTCTTGTATATGGGGAATATGAAATTCTTCACATAGCACATAGGACAGTAGGTGCTCACCAATTACACAGATGAACTAATATGAGTTTTTAATGAAATAATGAAGGACATGTTAGCCCATTTATCTACTACACTTCAGGAAAGATGGATTCTCAAAGGAAATATGCTTTAGCCGCTATGGAGCTTGTAGCCAACAAGGCTCCTGCCAAAATGTAGCTCCTATACAGTAATAGGAAGAAGAAAAATGTACGTTAGTTTTTAAGATGCTACAGTAAGACAATACATCAATAACAGTACCTTTTAAAGAAGCACTTGTTTTATAAGTTGCACATACTGTGATGATGGTGTGGTTTAAAGAGGTTATCCTTTTTTTAGAAAAAGACAGAGATGCTGAGTTGTCCAGTTGGAAAGCCAGTAAAGTAAACAGTTTGTTTTAAAAGTTGGAACAATAGAAGCAGCCTGGATGGGTGCAGCCAGCTCTCACAAACCAGAGTTTCTAGTTTTTAGCTTTGCGTTTCAGCATCAGTTGCTGTTGGAGTCTCAACCAGGTTAGAAGCTGCAGTCAAGGTCTCCTGTCTGCTACTGTCTCTGAGTTTTCACTTGACTTTTTTTTTCTTTCTACTACTGGATTGCATGTGAGAAATTCTGATTTCTGAATTTGTCTTCTTTGCCAAAGGTGTGTACATGGGATGTTAATATATTGAAACAGTTATTTACTAATAGTTACTATAGCTATTTTTCTGTTAAATTTTCCAAAGAGTTAAGTTATTCTAAATTCTTCTTTCTTTTGTTGTATTTTAACTCCAGTATTTGCATAAATTGTGTTTTGCTTAACATCGAAATGTTTGACTAGTCTAATTGCATCTGGAACATAAGTACTTTACATTTCCCTTTAAAATAAGAAACATTAGAGTCTAGGTTGCCTTCTTAAAATAGTCTGAGGGGGTCTGGTCTGTTCTATAACAATACCTATACAGTAATTAAGAAATAAACAGCAGAAAGGAGAGACATGGGTCAAACAAATTTGCACCATTCAGAGTTTGTGAAGCATCAACACATCTTGGAACTTGGTCCATTGCTCTTTGTTAATTCCTAGTTTAGATGTTACCCCACTTTCAATGAAAATATTTTCACTGATTTTTGTGGAAACACATAATAGCACATTTGGAGGGAACCTTGATTTTTTTTAAATAGTTTGAAATGGGTGCCACAAATCACCAGCCTATCTGGTATCTCCTTATTTTTATTAACTACATTGGGAGAAATCTATAGAGACTTTTAAAGATACAACTGATTAGTATGTAGTACGTAGAAAAGGATTAACGAAAAAGAAAAACAGCAAATTGTGTTTGTCTAAGTTAGAATCACAGAATCCCTCCAGTGCAGAAAGAGGCTATTCGGCCCATTAATTCTGCACCAACCCTACAAAAAGCATCCCACCCTATACCTGCATTCGTTATTACTAGTCCACCTAGCCTGCACATTCCTGGATGCTACAGGGCAATTTAGCATGGCTAATGCACCTAAACTGCGTATCTTTGAACTTTGGGAGAAAACTAGAGCAGCGGAAAGAAAGCCACACAAACACAGGGAGAACATGCAAACTCCACACAGTAATACAAGACTGGAACCCAATCCAGATCTCTGGTGCTGTGAGGCAGCAGTGTTAATGAAATTATAAGAAGTGGTGACAAGTGTGGTAAGGTTGGTGCCATTTATGTGAACCTTTTGACAAAGGGCCATTCATTTTGCTAACAAAACCAATTTAAGCCAATAGAATTAAAGGGACAGTAATGCTGTGGATATGAAGTTGGACAAAGTCAAAAATCACATGACACCTGGTTATAGTCCAACTGCAAAGGAAACCGCAAGCTTTCAGAGCCCTGAGATCTCCTTCCTCAGCATTAGTTGGTTGAGCGTCAGAAGCAGAGTTGTGGTGAGCAGTATATTTAATTTTTAAAGATTGAATGAAATATATGCTCCCCAGATGGAGGAGATAAGCAAACTGATGAAACACAGAGACATGCAGAAAACAAGATGTAATGCAGAGAAGTTGAAGTGACACACACTGGCAGGAATTATCATTGTCATCTTATGTTCTCCATATTCTCTTATTCCCAATTTGCTTGCTTTAACACAAACTTTTTAAGAAGTTTTTTCATGGGATGTAGACTTCCAAGTCAGGCCTTTTAAAAAACTATTATTTGCTGTTCATCTCCGAAATGAACTGTGAGACTTGACTAAGCCATTGCAAAGGAATATTACAGTGAATCTGGATTCACGTGTAGGCCAGATCCAGTAAGAATGGCAGATTCCTTACCCTAAAGGATATTAGAGAGCCAGATAGATTTTTATAGCAATCAGTAAAGGAGTTGTCATGATCTCCATGACAGAGCCTAGCTTTATTTTCCGGCTTTATTGAACAGAAACTGCAGGAGCTGATGTATTAGAAATTGAACCCATGTCACTGAAACATTAGCCTATGGCTCTGAATTATTGGTCTTGTTATTGTTACTGTGTCACCAATTTCCTCTAGAATGATAAAGAAAATAGAGGAGCTGCAAGACATGTATTTTTAAAAGACTGACTACCTGACTCAGTGTAAATGTAGATTTTCCTCCATGGACACCAGTTTGACAGGGAGAGCCTCAGATACATATTCTAGTCATCTGCCTGTTTGTCAAAACGAAAACAGCAGAAGTCTGGAATGGCTTTCAGGCAACAGTTTCAGGTCTGCCTGATACCAATGTCCAGCAAAGGTTTGAACGTTCAAAACTTTTGAATCATCTGAGGGTGTTGGCTTTATAGAGGGAAACAGAATTTATATTTCACATTGCCTTTGTCTTCTTCAGCCTCTTGGATCAGATGCTCACAGGAGCAATCTTCAATGATTCCTATATGGGAATGTTCACTGAACTCAGGCAGAAGGAAAAGAAATTGGAGGCTGGTGGTGATGCTTGCTACCTCACTTTCTTAGTTACATGATTTACACAGACCAAAGAAATCTCATGAAATTCCCTAATTGTTGTGAAGCTGCGATGTGGAAGTGCTGGTGTTGGACTGAGGTGGACAAAGTCAGAAGTCACACAACAGCAGGTTATAGTCCGACAGGTTTAGTTGAAATCACAAGCTTACGGAGCGTTGACTTCACCTGACAAAGGAGCAGTGCTCCAAAAGCTTGTGGTTTCAAATAATCCTGTTGGACTATAACCTGGTGTAGTGTGACTTCTGAAATTGTGAAGCTTGATCATGATACTATCAAGTACTAGAATAATCTTCAAGAGCTTTCAACAAGTTCTTCAAAAGATTTTAAAGACAGGATGCGATTTTTATAAAGCAAATTGTGAAGGCTGGATTTATCCATTATGATAGTAAAAACACCAGTGCATATAGAGTAGACAGTCAGAAACTTTTTCCCCGGGTACAACAGAGTGTTACAAGGGGACATAAATTTAAGGTGAAGGGTGGAAGGTATAGGGGAGATGTCAGGGGTGGGTTCTTTACCCAGAGAGTGGTGGGGGCATGGAATGCGCTGCCTGTGGGAGTGGTAGAGTCAGAATCTTTGGTGACCTTTAAGCGGCAATTGGATAGGTACATGGATGGGTGCTTAAGCTAGGACAAATGTTCGGCACAACATCGTGGGCCGAAGGGCCTGTTCTGTGCTGTATTGTTCTATGTTCTATGTTCTATGTTCTATATATACAAAAGGTCCTACATCAAAATCAGAAACCAGAAAACTCAGGTTAAAAATGCATATGGAAGCTTTTAATCAGATGAAAAAAATAGGATAGCTCTCTGACTGACAAAAAAATGAAGAAATAACAGATGTTATTTTCAACTGTTAGTCTTCCCTGCTTTCTGGAACAATTGAGGTCACTGTCACTCATGATCTTGTGTTCCTCCTTGCTCAGTTTCCTGTACTGCACCTCGCTAATCAAGAACATGCTGAGAGTGAAGAGAATATGTGGGCGGCACGGTGGCACAGTGGTTAGCACTGCTGCCTCACAGCGCCAGAGACCCGGGTTCAATTCCCGCCTCAGGCGACTGACTGTGTGGAGTTTGCACATTCTCCCCGTGTCTGCGTGGGTTTCCTCCGGGTGCTCCGGTTTCCTCCCACAGTCCAAAGATGTGCAGGGTCAGGTGAATTGGCCATGCTAAATTGTCCGTAGTGTTAGGTAAGGGGTAAATGTAGGGGTATGGGTGGGTTTCGCTTCGGCGGGTCGGTGTGGACTTGTTGGGCCGAAGGGCTTGTTTCCACACTGTTATCTAATCTAATCTAATATGACTCACTGTCTCTAACCAGATCAGTGTCTTGATTTGTTTTGTGATCAAATCAACTGAAGGCACTGAGTTAATTACTGCAATCTGATCATTTTCTAACACACAACAGCGGTAAATCTAAGTTCCAAGGAGGTCATTGCTTCTTATCAGTTTTTTTTAGTTGCACCAGCTACAGGTTTACTGCAGACTAAGGAGATTGTTAAAATATGTTAACACAGGAAAGTCAATTTTAGAGTCACAAAAGAGGTCAAATTATTTAACTTACTCAATTTCTCAATGGTTCAGCCATAAGGAGCACATTGAGGAAAAGCACAAGATACCTGTCAGAATCTGAGGAATGCTGAGTAAACTTTAAGAGGTTCAGCAACTTAAAAATGATTTTCTCACGATGAGGGAGGGATGGGCACCTTTTCTAGCCTTTAGAAAGGCTGGAAATAACTTTGAGAATATTTGAGGGTATGTATTTGGGGGTGGAGATTTTGGAGAAGGGTGGAGGAGGCAGAAACATATACATGGCAGTCAAAAAGTGTATACATATCAAGGTTTAATGCAAACTGCAAGCAAAGGAACTCTGTTACCCATTCCTCTTGTTTACCAACTGGTAAAATGAATGTAGTACTGCACAAGGCAGCTTTGCCATCTTTGGTACTTTAAATGCTGTCTCCATATTAGGACCACAAGAAATAGCACCCTAGCTCAATACTGTAAATACACTGCAAGCATAAAGAGAAAAGGGCTGCATGCATTCAGGAATGCAGAATAAAAGCAACAGCATAAAGCACTTCTGTTACAATAATATAAACAAAGGACCGTGGATTCTAGAGATCTGAAAAACACAGCAGAAAATTACAGGACAAACCTTGGCAGTATCTGTGTTCTGAATGAAGATCACTGGACTTGAACCCTTATCTCTCCTCTCTCCGCACAGATGCTGCCACCACTGTTACACTGTTGGCTCTGCACTGGGTAGTCTCTCAGGTTCAGTATCACCATGCATAGATTCCCTGTCTCCTGCACTGAACAATTCATTCTTATGGCCTAATATCTAATCATACAACTGCAATAACTGGAACCATAACAATGGAAGCTTTTGTGTGTACTGGGCACCAGAATCTTGCGCGTGCTTCAAGCATTTGTCCCCACACCCCATCTCCCATCTTTCAGAAAATAAAGTACTAAATATTCCAGTCAGAAACAGCCAATTGTCAAACAAGTTAGTTCAAATTTGCATGTGGATAGGTTTTAGAGAAATTCAGTCTAATTCCTACAGATTCTTTGTAACATCAAAGATCTGAAAATTGGCCATACTTCAGAGATAGTGATGCTGGATGTCTTAAATGGCATAAAAGTGGATAAATCCCCAGGACCTAGGTGTACCCTAGAACTGAGTGAGAAGCTGGGGAAGTGATTGCTGGGCCTCTTGTTAAGATATTTGTATCAACAATAGTCACAAGTGAGGTGCCGGAAGACTAGAGGTTAGCTAACATAGTGCGACTATTTAAGAAAGGTGGTGAAGAAAAGCCAGGGAACTATAGACCAGTGAGCCTGACATCGGTGGTAGGCAAATTGTTGGAGGGAATCCTGAGGGATCAGATTTACATGTATTTGAAAAGACAAGGAATGATTAGGGATAGTCAAAATGGCTTTATACATGGAAAATCATGTCTCACTAACTTGATAGAGTTTTTTGAAGAAGTAACAAAGAGGATTGATGAGGGCAGAGCATTGGACATGATCTATGTGGACTTCAGTAAGGCTTACGACAAGGTTCGTCATGGTAGACTAGTTAGCAAGGTTAGATCTCATGGAATACAGGGAGAATTAGCCATTTAGATACAGAACTGGCTCAAAGTTAGAAGACAGAGGGTGGTGGTGGAGGGTTATTTTTCAGTCGTGTGCTATAAGAATCAGTGCTGGGTCCATTGCTTTTCATCATTTATATAAATTATGTGGATGTGAACATAGGAGGTAAAGTTAGTAAGTTTGCAGATGACATCAAAATTGGAGGTGTAGTGGACAGCAAAGAAGGTTACCACAAAATATAACAGGACCTTGACCAGATGGGCCAATGTGCTGAGAAGCAGCATATGAAAATTAATTTAGATAAATGTAAGGTATTTCATTCTGGAAAGGCAAATTAGAGCAGGACATATAACTTAATGGTAAAGTCCTGGGGAGAGTTGCTGAACAAAGAGACCTTGGAGTGCAGGTTCATAGTTCTCTGAAAGTGGAGTCAAAGGTAGATAGGACAGTGAAGAAGGTGTTTGGTATGCTTTCCTTTATTGGTCAGAGCATCGAGTTTGGGATTGGGATATCATGTTGCGGCTGTACAGGACATTGGTTAGGTCACTTTTGGAATATTGTGTGCAATTCTGGTCTCCCTCCTATTGGAAGGATGTGGTGAAACATGAAATGGTTCGGAAAAGATTTACAAGGATTTTTCCAGGATTGGAGGATTTGAGCTATAGGGAGAGGCTGAAAAGGCTGCAGCTGTTTTCCCTGGGGTGTCAGAGGCTGAGGGGTGACCTTATAGAGATTCATAAAATCGTGAATGGCATGGATAGTGTAAATAGACAAGGTCTTTTCCCTGAGGTGGGGGAATCCAGAACTAGAGGGCATAGGTTTAGGTGAGAGGGGAAAACTTTAAAAGGGACTTAAGGGACAACCTTTTCACGCAGAGGGTGTTACGTGTATGGAATTCCTTACCATAGGAAGTGGTGGAGGCTGGTACAATTACAACATTTAAAAGGCATCTGGATGGGTATATGAATAGGAAGGGTTTAGAGGAAAATGAGCAAAGTGCTGGGTCGAGATTAGGTTAGGATATCTGGTCGGTGTGGATGGGTTGGACTGAAGGGTCTGTTTCCATGCTGTAAATCTCTTTAACTCTATCACGAATTATGCAACCCTATCCTTTGATATGTGCCGTCGTCTTGAGTGCATTTCTTCTGGAGTTACCTACCACAATATTACATGAATGAATATTGCTTGAATATATTAACCATCTGAAATGATTTGATCAGCAAAAAAATAAAATTCTGTTAGCTTCTAACCTGGGTGAAATGCTTTTTTTCCAGGTAATTTCAGACCACAACATGCAAACTAAATTAGTACCAATATAAGAGCAGGCATTTTTGATCCATTAAAATATGGAATGACACAAGGAAGGAGATTGAACTACTGATAAGGTTGGCTGAAAGTATCAAATTTAGTGTTGCTATTAGCATTCAATGCATTAGCCAAGGTATCACTACAACAATTTCATTTTGAGTGCATGCACTAATCTTTGTAAAAATGCCTTGTGCAAACTTTCAGCGAAGTTTGGAACCTTGGCAAGAATTTTTCAGACATGGCACTTCTTGATATTGCTTCTAGGTTTTGTCATGCGGTTCGGAGCAATACTTTGGCTTCATCAGAGGGATTACTGAGAAAGTCGCATCTCACACAGCAAGATGTTCCAAAATTGTCTTGCTATTTATCCAAGTGCACATTAGATGCTGCTTATGCTGCAGTTCAGAATTAGTTGGGCTGTCTTTTTAACTGCAGCTCTGGAGCAATTATTCCAGTTTGTCAAGTTAATCCTGGTGATAGTGGCCCATACCCGAAATGTTGCTGGTGTTTATTCAATATGATTTTGTCTGTATACACACCACTGTAGCAGGTAATCAACATGCAATAACCAAGGAAGTAAAGCACATGCAATCAACAAAAAATATTTGTAGCCTATGCTTTTCATCAAACCATTTTACCAACAAAGCACACAAAAACATTGAAGTGTGCATGTAAGTACTGCACAAATAAGAATACTGGCAAGCCACATCCAACAACTTGTCTATTACTTATTTAATATTTACTATTCAAAATACAATTAGGCTCTTTTGGATTCCCAATTAACCACATGTAGCTAGTGGTTAATGTCTTGAACACTGACCTGATTGATACACATGTAATTAGCATATTAGTTTATATTGCAATGTTAACAAGTTGTGGACCATTGGCATAATGCACAGCAATAAGAAGTTTGCCAACTATCGGCAATGCCATGTCTCTGTTACAACTTGGCTGCACATATCATTGCTACAGATGGTGAAGCTCTGCAACAAGCTCCCTGCTGAACAGAAGCAAACTGAGGCACTTGTCCAAGCTTGTTTGCAGGTAGGTGGGCCACTTTCCATAAATAAGATCTGGTGCTTACTAATCTTCCGAGTAAGCCATTTTAATGTCATCTTGCAAAACCTCAACCTTGAAGTACCATATTTAAACCACTTTCAAAAATAAAAAATGAAGCCCACAGAAATGTTTTTGCTTCAATGTGAATTAAAACGATAGTGTTATTCTAAGAGTGTTCGATTCAGACAGCACTGCATTAAAAGGTCAATACAAACATTGGAAAATAAAATGTAATGCCCGTACAATTTTAAGAACTTCATCACCTCATGCCATTTTAAGAAAATATCTCTGTCAAATCTGGTTCCTATTCTATTCACAGCAATGAAATAACCTGAACCAAAGTCACAAATGACCTCTTTTACTGTAAACATGGTGCATTATTTTTATTCATCATCTTTCTAAATGTTGATGCAATAAACCACATCATCCTCCTTTAACCCCTTTCCCTCTTTGTCTAGTTCAATGGAGCCAAAATGCTTTGTTCCACCCCTACCTGTCAGGTCATACTCAGAGTACCCTGAACAATTACAAAATCATGAGGAGCATAGATAAGGTGAATAACGAAGGGTTTTTTCCCCCCCTAGGGTAGGGGATTTCAAACTGGAGAGGGGGGGAACATATTTTTAAGGTGAAAGGAGAAAGAATTAAAAAGGACATGAGGGACAACGTTTTTTACAGAGAGTGGTTTCTTGTGTGGAATGAAATACCAGAGAAAGTGATGGGTGAAGGTAATTACAATGTTTAAAAGACATTTGGATAAGTTCATGATTAGAAAAGGTATTGGAGAGATCTGAGCCAAGTGCAGGCAGGTGGAACTAGATTAGTTTCGGAACATGATCGGCATGGTCTGGTTGAATCAAAGGTTCTGTTTCCATGCTGTATAATTCTATGACTCTATAACAGTTTCCACCTTATACTGTGACCCATGAAGTTCCCCAACTATCTACCTTGCCCCCATTCTCATTACAGTACATGCTGCCTCTTAGTGACATCATCCACAGACATGGAGCAATGTATATTCCCATTGTACACCAATTAAACTGAAGGCTACCTCTCTACCACAAATGTCACTTCTTCTACTGCCTCAATGTGATCAAAGTTAAAAATCACACAACACCAGGTTATAGTCCAACAGGTTTAATTGGAAGCACACTAGCTTTCGGAACGTCACTCCGAAAGCTAGTGTGCTTCCAATTAAACCTGTTGGACTATAACCTGGTGTTGTGTGATTTTTAACTTTGTACACCCCAGTCCAACACCGGCATCTCCGAATCATCAATGTGATCAGACTGTTTACCCAACAACATTAGATAATTTGCAATTCCTGCAGTATAAGTTTTAAGAAAAATAAATCCATTATCTCTGTTCTTCCACAAAACAAAAGTCACATGCACTTACCATGAGTACCATCCACCTCCTAGTGATTGGTTAAGTACTAACTGGTAGATGAGTGAGGGGAAGTGGAGGGTATGGGGGAGGGCAGGACAGTGTCTGCTACTACTCGATGGACATGGCCTCCCAACAGTAGCAAGAGTAAAGGTAAAGTACTGCAGATGCTGAAAATCTGAAAAAAGGTTAGAGAACCTAAGCAGGTCTGGCAGCATCAGTGCAGAGAGAAACTGGGTTAATGTATCAAGTCCAATATGACTCTTCAGCTCGTAAAGGTAGAATTTAAAGAACAAAGAGGGTCCAGGTTATGCAAATTCTGGCTGATCTCTCAAAGAGGTTTACCCTCCATGATATTGATTTTTTTTTTTTCCTTCTTATTCTGAGAGTTTGCAGTGAGCACCTCTCCTGATGGGGTTGCTGCAACTTGACGGCTGTCTGTCCTCTGATTCAATCCTCAGCATCACAAGCCAGCATGCTCTCTGGGAATCAATTAAGGTGGCTTTGTGCTAAAATTGCCAAGTCAGCCTTGCTTCTGCAAAGTGCCAGTAAGTTTTAGCTCACATCAGGGTCCCAATGTCCCCTCTTAAATTTCAGCCCATTAACTCTGGTCATACTAGGGTCTTCACAACCCAGTATCTTATGTGTTCTTGGGTCAAACTCGTCACTCCATGACACAATGATGACCTCTTTCCACCTCCCTAATATTGACCTTCTTCACTCCTATTGCTGCCTGACCTGCTGCGCTTTTTCAGCAACACATTTTCAGCTCTGATCTCCAGCATCTGCAGTCCTCACTTTCTCCTTCTTCACTCCTATCTTAGTCCATCTGATCCTGAAACCCTCGTCCATGTCTTTGTCACTTCTAGATGTAACTAATCCAGTATTCTGCTAGTCCACCTCCCCTCTATTAACTTCATTTCATCCAAAACACTAGCACATTATTGTATCTCACACCTCTGTCCTGCCACCTTCTTCAGAAAGCTTTTATTTCCTACTGTTTAAATTTTTTTTATCATGGATCCAGGAAAAAGGAGCCAGAACTGGTTTTGTGTCAGAAACCCACCTCCACTGGAAAAATGATGAAAACTTGCAGGGGTGAGCCTACATTTGATAAGGAGTCATATCTCCTGCTCAGTTCGGTGTCTCCTGGGACTGTTGCTGAACAAAGAGGCCTTGGAGTGCAGGTTCATAGTTCCTTGAAAGTGGAGTCACGGGTAGATAGGATAGTGAATGGGTAGATAGGATAGTGAAGAAGGCATTTGGTATGCTTTCCTTTATCAGTCAACTTCAATAGCTCCAAGGACCCAGTTTCAATTCCAGCCTCGTGTGACTGTATGTATGGAGTTTGCACATTCTCCCTGTGTCTGTGTAGGTTTCCATTGGGTGCTCTGGTTTCTGCCTACAGTCCAAAGATCTGCAGATTAGGTGGATTGGCCATATTAAATTGCCTCATAATGTCCAGAGATATGCAAGCTAAGTGGATTAACTCATAGTAAATGATAGGGTGGGGGAGTGGGTGTGGGGTACTCTTCAGTGGGTTGGTGCCAACTTGATGTGTCAAATGGCCTCTATCTACAGTAGGGATTCCATGATTGATGATCTGGGGAGTCCATCAGAGGAGGTAAAATCCCATATCATGTCCCTGTGAGGATACATGTTTAGAATGAATATGTTGGTCAGTCCAGGTGAGCAATTTATCACTAACCAGCTAAACACAGTGGTGTGCAGCGGTTTTTGAACTGCCACCAAGTTTCACAGCTGATCCTTAGAAGAACTCAGAGGCTAAGGAATTCAGGGTCATGTTGAGTTTAATAACAACAGGCCAGGATTGGTAACCAATGGTGTGGGGTCTTCAGTGATGAGTGCATAGATGTCTGTGACCAGCTACCTTGAGAATTGTAATTACTCTCCTGTAGCACTGGATCCCATTAATCTCCACACAGCACTGATTTCAACAGATGATCCTGTAGACTACTTGGCTTCCATTGTGTTCCTGCCTACACTCCTTTCCCATTCCCCCCTGCTGGGTTTTAGCCTTTTCTGCAGAAGAATCTGTGCCTCATAATCACACGGGGCCAAATTTTGACAAGGTGTGCCCTTTATGCCAGCTGGAGCTGTCATTCTAGAAAGATGACCATCCAAAATTCCTTGACATCCATGTCGCCTGCTCTGGTGATCCTGGCAGCCAATGGCACTGGTTTCTTCATGCCCTCTCTCTGCCCCCTGTGAAAGTCCAACAATACCACTTTATAAAGAGTGCAGCATCTTTGTCCCACAGACAATTGTTATGAGATTGGAATGTTGTCCTGGACATTCAAATCTGCAGCTCTCCATTTTTATCCCACGTGCCTTCAGCAGATCAGTCACTGTCCATTTAAAGATTAAAATGTCCGCTTCTCTTAGGTTCTTAATAAGTTTCCACATATTTTCTAAGCAACCTGTTCAGAAATGTTATGATACACTTCTGGTGTAGGTGGGACTTGAACCCAGGTTTTCTGATTGAGAGATGGAGACACAGCCACTGTGCCCCAAGAGCCCTAACCTGAGCTGATATGAAACCTGTACATGTTTTGAATCAACTTGTTTGGACTTCTTGTGACACATTTCCAGCTGGGACTTGATCCCAGATGCAGGGACACTGCTGTTGCACTAGAAAAGCGCTCTGAACAACTTTCTAAACCATGTTAATTGGCCTCAATTGAAGGAAGAGTGGAACTCTTGTTCCATCCTCCCTCCTAAGCTGGTTATTCTTGTCAGCCATTAGAAGTGGGCACGGCATCCAGCACAGGTATTTGAGGAGTCCCCATTTCCATGACTTTTAGCAAGGGTCAAACATTCAGCTCCAGCCTCTTGCTATCTCCAGTTCAAAATGTTGATTCTCATCTCGAAATCCATTGTCGTTTCAATTCAAAAATTCCTTACAAACTTTAATATTAAGTTTGGAGAAAAATAAAAGTGCAAGACCCTCCATTCATTCCATCAATTTGGTCTTATGTTTTAAACCACCTCCACCTTTCT
This sequence comes from Chiloscyllium plagiosum, assembly GCF_004010195.1. Taxonomy (NCBI): domain Eukaryota; kingdom Metazoa; phylum Chordata; class Chondrichthyes; order Orectolobiformes; family Hemiscylliidae; genus Chiloscyllium; species Chiloscyllium plagiosum. The sequence goes on from NC_057711.1 coordinate 126,446,235, forward strand.
GTCTTTTCTTCCCTTTGGTTTCTTCTGATCCTAAACTGATTTCTTTGACCAAGTCTCTGTCCACCTTTCTTGACATCATTTTCATTTGTAATGTTGCCTATTACAAATGAGATTTTTCTACATTTTAAAGCACCTTACAATTTGATTGTTTCCATTCTTTGGTTTTCCATCCAAACAGATGATCCTGGAAAATAAAAAAGTAAAACAAAGACAAGTTCCACAGAATTATTGCTAGAAATCCAATTCAGTTTTGGAGAAAAATAAAAGTGCAAGACCCTCCATTCATTCCATCAATTTGGTCTTATGTTTTAAAGCACCTCCACCTTTCTGTCTTTTCTTCCCTTCGGTTTCTTCTGATCCTAAACTGATTCCTTTGACCAAGTCTCTGTCCACCTTTCTTGACATCATTTTCATTTGTAATGTTGCCTATGTGCAACTAATGAGATTTTTCTACATTTTAAAGCACCTAACAATTTGATTGTTTCCATTCTTTGGTTTTCCATCCAAACAGATGTTCCTGGAAAATAAAAAAGTAAAACAAAGACAAGTTCCACAGAATTATTGCTAGAAATCCAATTCAGTTGTTCTGTATGAAACCAGGTCTCCAATGATCCTATGGCACAAATTAAACACAAGCTCTCAAACAGACAATGTTCAGCAGACCACAGTGTTACCGCCCAGCAGGAAATGGAAACAGAATCTGTTCCTGTGTTTCTCCCCACCCCCTGCAGCAGTGGTACAATCTCAATTCCACCACTCATTCTCTATTATTTCAGTCAAAAAATAAATAGATACTTGATGCTTTTACTCAACTGTGGAAAAAATGCTTCCTGATTTTACTCCTAAATGGCAAATTTTGTTTTGGACTTGTCCATTCAAGGAGGAGATAGTGAGGACTGCAGATGCTGGAGAAGTCAGGGTTAATGAAGTGTGACGCTGGAAAAAGAGGACCAAGAGAGTCGACATTTCGGGCTTAATCCTTCATCAGGAACTGTTAAGTCTGAAATGTTGACTGTCTTCCTCCTCAGATGAAACCTGATCTGATGTGCTTTTTGCAACACCACTCTTTATCGACTCACCCATTCAAGGAGATGGTTGCTGTTTATCTACCCTATCAAATTCCTCTAGTATCTTAAACAGTCCAGTTAGATCATCCATCAAATTTCTAAATTCAAAAAAGGCATCAAGAAACCTTGGAGTCATTCGGAATCAGGGGAAACTCCTCTGGTTGAAATCATATGTGGTACAATGGAAAATGGTAGAGATTGATGTAGGTAAATCTCATCAGACACAAGAATCACTGCTTCAGTTCCACATGGTAGTGCCACAGACCCAATCATCTTCAGCTACTTCATCAATTACCTTCCCTCTATCACAAAATCATGGAACTCCCTTCCTAAGTGCTGTGGGTGACCTACCCACCATAGATTGCAATGGTTCAAGAAGACAGTTCATCACCACCTGCCAAGGAACATTAGGAACGGTCAAGACACACTGGGCTATCCAGGGACATTAAACCCCCTGAACAAATAAAGAAATACAAGCAAAGTTATTGCAACCTGTAATCAGTTTAATCTTTGAGGTAATTCTGCTGAACCTTCACACCAACAGTAACATGTCTTTTTTTTTTAAAGAATAATGGGTTTAAAAATAAGATTTTAATTGTAAAGAAGTATTTCAGGTAATTCTTCATCAAAACACTTGGAGGTCAAGGTGTATAACATAACGTCCCATCATAATTTGGTAAGTAAATTTCTCAGAAAAAATTTTAGTCGAGCAAGGTCTCCCGCATTCACAGAAAAGAAAGTGTTTTCACTTCTCCTCTGTTATTTAGCATGGTCTGCCACAATAGCAGAGTTCACCACAGATTAAATCGCACAGGGCCAAACCCAGAAATAACCACTTAATTTGAAGGTTCTATCCATATGAGGTCAATTGATGTGGTTTCCAAAGAGTTTAATGCTATCAGAAAAACCACAACTCACTCCAATTCAGTAGGTCATTACTCTGATGAACTGCAACAATCAGCCTTTACAAAACAGCATTTGTTGTCCATCCAATGCTGTCCATGTTATAATAAAGGGATTTCTCTTCACCTTTAACTGGAAGCATTCTAATCTAGATTGTCGCTTTAAAAACCTGCACAATTATATTAATCTTTCCAAATGGCAACTATCATAGCCTTTGGATTCTTATAGAGTTTGATCAATTTCCAATTTTTCAATTGAGGTCTTGACATATGTGAGTCAAATAAAACATAATATCATCAAAGGTAGGAGAAGTTGAAGAGAAGAGAGTTCTTCCATGCGCTAGGCATTTTAATATCAAAAGAATGTCCCTTCATGAACAGCTTCATAGCATTACTGGACATAAAAGGTAAAATCAGTCATCTCTGTTGAAAGGAAACACGCAGCCATAGCATACATGGAAAGTACCAGGCATGGTGTTAATTTCCCTCAGTTTGTGGAGGTCAGCTCATTTTAATAAGCATTGGCCTGGAGTTTTGCAGTGGTAATGACTGAGAAATTGTCAGCATTCATCATCATTACTCCTCTGAAACTGACAGCAACTTCTGGAGTCCACACAGAAAAACCTAGACATCCAGAAGATGCTGTCAGTAATTCTTCACTTCACCATTGGGTTCATTGTTGAAGTCCACCCAGAGTATAATTAAAATCACTGAACTTCCCCCTTTGTGCTACTGATCTCACTGTAATAACCTTTAAAGTAATTACACTTGATGAATGAGGTGTAACCAAGTTTTTAACAGCATAATAAATTCATAATTATTATTCAAAATTCCTTTCTGGTCCTGAAAAACTAATTTTACATTTATGATGTTAAAATAATCCAATACAAAAAAACTATTTTTTCTATGTTATCTTCTACCATAATCCTATCCACAAATCCCAATTATTAATTTCACTTTCTAAAGTGTATATTTTATGACAATGTATATACTCACTTTGACAATGAAGAATAATAAGTACACTTCACTTTCTGGTTTGTGCCCTCTGAGAAAATGCCATTGTGATTAGGTCCTTAGCATGTGTAATGACATCACTGTTGTTAGCTCTCCTTGACTTGACACCACATTCAAAACTAACATTAAAGAGTGGGAACTTATATCAAAGGGATATCTTTATTTGTTTATTTCCTTGAGGTCTGATCGACATTATCACCTCTACTGACTCTGAAATCTGGACCATCATATCCCTTGCATGTTATCCACCTTGATATCAAATGTGACATGGCCAAGAAATGATAAGAAACTCAACCATTTAGAGATTGCTATTCTTTTGAAACATAGAGTGGATGGTTCTCAATCACTGTTTGGAAGTACAGTATAAGGCTAAAATGTGGTGCCTCCTTTAGCAATGGAGCAAGGAAAACATTAGCACGGTCTAATAGCTTGTACTAGACTATGAACCTGAAGAAGGGCTTATGCCCGAAACGTCGATTCTCCTGTTCCCTGGATGCTGCCTGACCTGCTGCGCTTTTCCAGCAACACATTTTCAGCTGTGAACCATCAACTTTGACTTTCTGGCTTATAAATATTTGTGTTGTCTCATCTAACACTGCATTTTATACCATTAAGTTAAAATATCACCTGAAACCACTCATCCATACCATTGTCTCATATCCGTCAGCTGTGCACTGGGGAGACACATATGTAGAATTCAAAAAAAGAAAGTAGATGTTATGTCTTTTTTTAAAATGGAAAACTCTCTGAAACCCAAAAGCAAGAAACCTACCTGATCTCATCCCTTTCAACCACCACAGGTAGGCAACCCAAAGCAATGCGCTGCCTTTTAGTGTTTGGCATGTCCTGGCAATTCATCAGCTAAATGCATCTTGTGAACCTCAATAACTAAGATGGTTAGAGCTTCTTAAGGATGACATTGGGAAATTGCTCTGAGAATTAACTCATTAGGTGTAAGAAAAGGATTTATCCTGAAAGCAGTGAAAAATATGTTATGAAGTTGAATGTATGTACTATGCCTTTAGGAGAGAGTGAATGCTGTTCTGCACTGAGAGCTTACTAGAGCAGTCTCAGAGTGTACTGGAAAATTGAAAAAATGCAACATTTGGCTGTGAAATAGATACCTAAGTTGGTAGCTGTTTTGACAACAATTTAACCAAACAGTTTAAACTTTGCCCCAGGATACTAAAGCCCAATTGAGTTTGAATTTATTGTTTTGTCAACATCAAATCATTGAGACAATTGGAGATATAAAAAAGACAGGTATTTCTAACATTAATTACCATTGAGAGAGACCCAAGACAGACTCTCTATCAAAGGTTGCTTTTTATAGGAAACATATTCACAGTAAAAGAAAGTAAACAACTCTGGGAGATCTTCAGCCAGAAGAGAACACACACTGAAGACGATAACCGCTGTATGGTTTTGAAATTAAGTTGATGTAATTTTAATAAGTGTTTTATTGGAACAGTATATTGGAGGCAAAGTTGGAGGTAGATAATCAGTTAAGAGAAGGGGGGCTTAGAGTTGTTGTTTAATGTCCACTGTTATAGTTACAGTTAAGGAATAAATTGATAATATTTTCTTTAAATAGTGGAATTTGGGAGTTCTCTGTCACTCATTTTTAACAGATTATGAGCTGTATGGTTTTGAAATTAAGTTGATGTAATTTTAATAAGTGTTTTATTGGAACAGTATATTGGAGGCAATGTTGGAGGCAGATAATCAGTTAAGAGAAGGAGGGCTTGGAGTTGCGATTAGTTGTTGTTTAATGTCCACTGTTACAGTTACAGTTAAGGAATAAATTGATATTATTTTCTTTAAATAGTGGAATTTGGGAGTTCTCTGTCACTCATTTTTAACAGATTATGAGGCGAAGTGAACTTTTCTGGGTGTTTGGTTTAATTAACAGAAGGTTTCACTGCTGTGTCATGATTGATTTGATTTTGACCTCAACTCTATATTCCTGCACACCCCCAATAATGTTCCATCCCCTTGGTAATCAAAAATCTATTTAAAAAAAAATTAAAGTTTCTGCATCCACTGTCATATGAGGAACAGAGGTCCAAAGATTTATTACCTTCTGAAATAAATTATTTTTCTTCCTCTCTGTCTCAAATGGGTGACCCTTTAGTTTTAAAGTTTGACCCCCAGTTTTAGATTATCCCACAAGAGGAAACATCCTTTCTACATCCACCCGCTTAAGTCTCCTTAGGACCTTGTGATTTTTTTTTCAGTTAAGTCACTTCAGACTCTTTTAAACTCCAAAGGAAACCAAGAAACCTGTGAAATAAAACAACTTGCACAAAACCTATGTGAAGTATAAGTTGAAATGTCTACCTTTCTTCCCTTAACTAATGCAGTACAAGCATCTTTTGCTTTTTTTAATCCCATTTTTGTCTCATAAATCTGAAAGATATGGTAATAGGTCTAAGTTTCTACTTAATCCTGCAGCTGCCTTCAGAGAATCAGCTTGTTGATATATTTGGCTCAATAAAGTGAGATGCAATTACCACTCATAAAACTGTAGCAGCCATTAGGATCGTACCCTATCTATCTCATTCAGTCTCTCTGCTTTGTTAATGTCTTTAAAATGGAGCACTCTGGGACCCAAACGCAAATCCAGCTGCTCAGCACAACCCACCAGCCTTAAACCAATAGCACGCCGTTATCTTGCATTTCCTACTGTGCAATCAATATATCTCCCCAAATCTTTCATCAAGTTGGGACAGGAACCAGAGACTGTTAATGCATTTGAAGATTCCATTACTTTGTGATTTCCCTACAGCTAAAGGAAACCTCCTCTTCATAAGCCAATAACTAATTGACTGTCATCACAATTACACAATTACAAGGAATTTTCATTCCAGCTCATTGACTAGCAACTTATTAAAACATTCTTAAAGTTTTCATTTTTGTAACTTAATAAGACATCTTCAAGGATGGGAAATAATTTGCATTTTATTTAGTGCTTTTTCTAGTTTTAAAACATTATAGTATAAAAAAGGGCTATTGACATATAATCACTGTTGTTATGGAGGGAAATCTCACAAACAATTTAGGCAAAGCAAAATCTCACACATCGCGATGAGATACATAACAATCAGGACTTTACAGACACTGCTTATGGGATAAATATTGGTGAGAACATGAAAAACATTGCCTCTCAATTCTGAAAAGGCAAGTAGAAATTTGGTCCAACAACTGATTTAACAACATCGCTATCACAATGAAGCACTCTCTCAGTACTCCCCTAACATTTTCCATTGAGCAATATTTAAATTGATGATATTTATAAAATCTTTTTATTTTAATTTAATGCTGATCTGTTATTTTGGAGCTTTAGCATGACTTTGCACATGGGTAGACACATGAGTCCTATACACTATTTCTCATTTTTCAGTCAGAGCCCTGAAGCTTTGAAGTGCAGTGTTGTGGTTATTGGAATGATCCTAGATTGTGCCAGAAACTTGAAAGAGGAGAGTGGCATTCCTGTCTACTGATCAGCGACAAGAATGTTGGCACCAGCCTGGAGTTAGCTACATGGCTGTCGTTTCTTGGGCAAACATAAGGCAAATTGCAGAAAAATAAATCTACAATACCAAAGTGAAACAAAAATGACAAAGTAAGCCAAATCAAATTGTGCTTTTATGCAAGATTTCTTCAAATACAACAAGAATCGAGTAATTGCAAGAAAATAATGAGGGTAATGGATATGATATATTATTTAAAAATTGTTTGTGCTCCTCCTGCCCCACCACATATATTAATGAAAACTAAAATAACATTCCAAAACTAGACAAATGCAGTATCTGGAGATATGTTCAAAGGAAGAAGATTTTCACAATGCTGTTATTTTTAATCTTGCAAGTAGTACATCCATTTTGAGCCTTCATTTCTGAAAGGCTGCAATGAAACACTTTAAGAGGAAATATATATAGAATATCTGGCCTCACTAATTACTTAGACAATAAGCAAATGAAACCTAGTGTTGTTACATGGCATTTCTATGTTTTGACCAGTGGTGCTATAGCTGTTTAAAACAAAAGTATGCTCAACCATACATTAAATAACATAATTCATTAGGCATTGTATTGTAAAATATGGTACGGCAGCAACACACTGTCTGCTTTCTGCGCAGTGTGTCAGATGGCAAGCAGATGCCTGTGATTGAATCAGTCTTTCTGTACTTTGTTTGTGCCCATCTTCATCAACTCCAATAGAAACATGAAAAACAAATTACAATAGAAATTGCACAGAATCAATTCAAGACTGACATGCATTAAAGCACACAATTTTAAAAGAAAAGTCTCACTTGGCCAAAGCTTTCCTTTACAGGTATAGTCTAAATTCTTCAACATTTTTCCACACTATTCTGCACCAATGCACAGTAGCTTTATCTATCTTAGCATTATTGGGAAACATTGTGATACTTCAAATTCAGGTCAATTTTAATTTGTGGAAACTGATTCAAACAAATGTGTGTGTGGTAGGAAGGATGTTAGTCTCAGTGTAGAATTGTTATATTCAAATTTCACAATAGGTTGGGTGCTACAAAGATATTTGCCATATGAAGTGATTAATCATTTGCACACTTCAAGAGAATTAAAACACATAAAGAAGTTCTTCATGCTTATCAGAACATCAGTCTGTATCTTTTTTTATTTATTATGCATTTATATAAATAGGTAAAAACAGGGTGTAGACTCCATCACACAAAACACAGTTTAGAAACATTTTCAGCTCTGAGTAATATTTATTGTGCACTGACAGTTAATGATACAGCCCCTCTCAACATTATTACAGTTCAGTGTCTATACAGAAGACCTGATCTCTTCATATATATAGTTTTCTAATGTCAAATGGAGGACTAACATGGCCAATTTGTAGTAAATAAAGGAATTGTTTCATTACTGCGTCATCCACTTCTCCACTATAAATTAGCAAAATCTAAATTGTAGCAGAAGCGCTTTTGTGTACACTCAGTAGACAGAGTAACTAATATTGGCATTTTGTTGCTTCGGACTGGCCAATAGTGCTGCCAGAAATTCACTGTCCCTATAGCAGTGAGGAAAATAAATAAAATTACTTTCTCCAGTCAGTGCTGTAGTTGGAACTTATCCAAATATTACCTTATGATGTGATGGAAGGGGTTGGCATGGCCATTATAAGGTTAATACAACATTATGAGGCAGAATTTTTAAGGGTTGCAGGGTCAGAACCTGATGAGTCAGTTGAAAGGTCATGGTCCCAGCAGTCATCTCTGGAGCCTGTTACTTTTGGGACAGGTCTGAATATTCAAGCTACCACCGGTGGGCCAGAACAGGAACATGCTCGCAGCCAATTAATTGCTTCCTTAGCTCCTTAACACGTTTTTTTTTTACGAGAACTGTTTGCATGTTTGCAATTTTGAATCTTTAATTTAATTTAAACTCTTTCATTTAAACCTGAACATAGTCCTGTGCAAGTTAATGTATGGCTTTTGAGTTGGTTGTAGGACATTCAGAAACTGTTTTTCCATTTAAACAAAACTAACATTAAGGGTCTTCTCGTGCCAAATCATGCTATACTGTAATCTGCCTCGTGCTCTATAATGGATACAATTCTAGGGATCTCTCCTTGACAAGGAAGTATCCCACTATTGGTTTCCAGACAGCCTTTGCTGCTGTTTCAGGCAGGCAGATCCCACCTCCTAGAGGAGCTTGATGCTCTTAATTAGGAGCCATCTCCATGTACCCAATTAGACTTTTTGAATTATAAAACAGCATTGCAGTAGTATAGAACTGAGTATGAGGTCAAGATGTGGAATTCATCTGGATTTAGGGCTTCCAACCTCATATTGAAAATCCAACCCATTATTAACATTACAGATAGTTCTTCAATAGCAAATTGCTTAATAGAAATAATGGGGCTTATGGGAAAAGTAGGGTTGGGGCAGACCAGCAAAAAAAAACTCATGCTCATTCAAAAATCACCCAAACATCTAACGCAAAGTATAGCACAGCCTGAATAAAGGTTTAAATCATATTTGTTAAAGAAACAAAAGTAAATTTAAGACATTATATTGAAAAAATGTTGTTAATATGGGGACAGAGGGTTATCATCATCATCAGGCGCAGTTGTGGTTGCAGAAGTGGATGGCTGCGGTTGATTGTCTTCTGTTTGGGGTTGGTTGAAAAAAGACATCCAGATTTTGCTGCTTTGCCCTTTTGCTTCTGTCTTGAAGAAGCTTTTTCTTGGGTATCAGATGATATCTTATTGAGCGAGCTGCTACCCTGCTGCCTTCTGCTTTGTAATCGCTGTCCTCGAAGAGCTGTGACTGCCTCTCAATTTCCTCCAGATCTTCATAAATGCATAAGGCTTTCTCTTTTACGGTGAGAAAGGTTGTCTCAGATTGCTTTTTTTTTATCTTCTATCCAAACATTTAGAAACCTCTCAATTTCCTCAAGTTCCTTTGACCAAGACCTCACAGATTTGCTGGCACTCAGGCTTGCTCCAGCAGTACAGCTTGCTTTAATCTTTCCAGCCTAGCCTCTAATGATGCACAAGGTAGGCTCCCTCATTCCTGTGAAGTGAGCTATATCACATGTTCTCTCCTTATATTCAAAACGCTTTGAAACATTTAGCTTCTCTTCTAGTGTAATAGCCTTCTTTTGTGTTCACCAACTGCAATGTTATGACTAGGAAGCTTCTTGCTCACATTCTTGTGACTGTCCTTTTTTTTGAAAAAGTGGAGGGGGGGCATAATCCAAGAGTAGATTGTATGATATGCACATACAAGAACAAATTAGAAAGCCAAATGGTATGCACAAGTGTAATGCAGTCCTGCAGGAATTATACAGGACTTATACAGGAGTTCTACAAGAATATTATTGTCTCTGAGCGAGAGCAAGGAGCATTCATTGGTTTCATTTTTGCGATGAAGCTGCTCAATGTATAGTACTGTACCTCTCAATGCTCTGACGGCAGCTGACATCGGCGCGTACACAGAACGAAGCATGTGAAACGATCGCAACTAGAATCGTGCTATTGCGAACAGAGGTAAATGTTCTCGAAAATACTACTTCCTAAGTCTTCAGCGATGGTCTCGCCAAATCTTTCTGCGGAAACACACTTCATATGAGAACTTCCTGTACTAATTCTCATTACAATTCTCAACTACAATTCTCATTTGCAGTCTCCTCGACCTTGAGAGTATTGTGAGGGGTGTTTGGGAGGCAGAGTGAGTGTGAAGGATTGGTATGTGATGTCAATTTTAGGTCAATAACCTCGAGAAGGAAGAAAATAACTTGAGAAGTTGCTTCTTGAACAATACATATATCCATAGCACTCAGTATGGATTCTAACTGAAAAGTTAATCTGATGCAGTAACAGAAGCTGGAAGATGTTTATGTCTCACACCATGTTTGCAATATTCCTTTAAGGAATATGCTCATGACATCATCACCATATCATGGCATGTGACCTAATGGCAGAAAGCTCTCAGTCCTCATGCAGCGTGACACACTGAGGGAAGCATGCTCCATCGACAGTATACCTAAATTGCTTAGTGTGAACCTAGACATGCAGGTGCCATTGTGATTATATTTGTTGTTTATGCTTGGGCACTTCAACTGTTCATGTATTAAAAACACATTACACAAACAGTTGTCGGTGAGGTGGAAAAATGTTTGCAGCTCAACTCAATTCTATTATTAAAATATTCTATATTAAAACACAATGTGAGCATTTCTGATATTCCCACAAATTCCCACATTTTGGGCATAAGCCATTCCTGAGGAAGGGCTTATGCCTGAAACATCGATTTTCCTGCTCCTCGGATGCTGCCTGACCTGCTGTGCTTTTCCAGCACCACACTATCGACATCAGCAAGTAGGCCTGTCACTACTGCTTGTGGATTCCTTCTATTCAACTCCAAGTTATTCGGAAAGTCAATGAACCTGGCAGTGCCCTTGTGTGGACATGAGGTATCATAAGGTGTAGTTTAACCAGGCCTCTGCTAGCCTCACTGACGATGGCTAATTGCAGCACGATGGATCAGGTTAAAAGCATATACTCCCTCCAAACGTATCGATCTATTAGGCATTTGTTTATGGATGCACTTAAATGTGATGGGAATCTGAACATGCCAAGCACTCTGATGACCAAAAGCAAAGATATGGTATAGGTAAACCTTACAAGTCAGGGACATCTTTGTTGCACATTAGATAATCTCAGCCAAATAGTGTTACGAATTGTCCTAGTTTCCCAAGGTAAAGCGAACTGCCTGCCACTGTCCATCACAATCTAATGATTCCTTCTCGAAGTGTGTATTTGCAAATGTTATATGTTTGAGTATTTGCTGTGATATGTTCAGTAGTCTGACAACACTCACTGCCTCAACCACACCCAAGTAAATATTTGCCACTAGTATGAGCTATCACAACCCTCTGAAACCAATGCCCAAGAAAGAATAACTTAACTCAAGTAAGGAAAGTTTATTGAGGTACAAAAACTGCTGGGAAAAGGAGGAAAGTGAAAATCAAATCTCCTTTGCACTGGTGCAGAGTTTGGGTTGTTACATGATTACACTATTTTTACTTTAATCAATTTGCCAGTTCTCTATTACTCTATTGAAGAAATTTAAATTCAAACATCCCACAATTTTGAATATACTTCACACTGTGCAGTTCTATGGCTAGTTGCACAGGTTGGACGCAAACTGTCCCCTTTACCAGCAAGGCATAGTCCTTTAAAGGGCATACACACTTTAATGAATGAACTGAGCAGTACAAGAGAAATCGCAGGACATGTTGCTTATAATAGAGCTTCCAATAAGCTGATGAATTAAACTCAATTTAAAAAAGCTTCTAAATGAAGTAACTGTTCAGTGAGATTCATTACAGCATATTTAATAACTCAGGTGATAAGAGACCATTTTTCCTTCTAATTCTCAATAAGGGTAGTATGACTCGGATAATGTTGAGGGAATCCATTTTACATTTAGGGCTTTAAAACAATGACTATGTGACCTAAATTTCCACTGAGGTTAGCAGTCATTCCCAATGCTCTGTCAGTGCTAAGTAGGTTAATATTGCTGCTGGGGGAACAGGAGGAAGATGTGCCAGCCTGCATTAGAGGGGCCGTGGAGGGAGCAGGGAGGTCAATGACTTGGAGACCAAGCATTGTTGCATCTACTTCTGTGAAGATTCTATCAGTAAGAAAATTCAAGTATACTTTGGGGTTGATTTCTCTGAGCTTATGTTGCCAGCACCAAACCTAGTCCTCATGGCATGAATACTACTTCAGAAGTAACATAGTGAACAGACATGAAAGCATGGACAGATTTCCCCCAATTTCATGTCATTAGTGGACTACTAGAATCCCACCAACACATTCCATGCTGGAAATCTGAATCAATCGCAGAAAATGGTGGAGAAACTCAGTAGTCCTGCAGCATCTGTGGAGGGAGAAGGAGAATTAACGTTTTGAATCCTATATCATTTTCCTTCTGTCTTGGTCTCCACAGAGGCTGGCAGACCTGCTGAGTTTCCCCAGCATTTTCTGTGTTTGTTCCCCAGAACACTTACCTGGGGTTCTGGATTGCTATTTTGAATCTGATCTCAAGACAAAATGAGGGCATTTCCAAAATATAACAAAAAATATTTAATTTTACAGCTTTGGATAAGCAAATTGTGGAAGGGATTTTCCCACTTCATCATCATCTGTTTGGAAGAAACTGCACATGTGCACATAAATGGATGTTTCTGCCAAAGTTTCGAGGAGATAGCAAATTAAGAGAAGCCCCAAGGTAAAACATCCACCAGATCTCCAATACACAAGGAAAAATTACCAGGATGCCAATATTCTTTTGACATACTGGCTTCTACGCAAAAGAGAAGCGTACAACTTAATTCAGCAGCACAAGATACAGAGTTATAGAGAGAGTTATCGAGATGTACATTACAGGTACAAACCCTTCAGTCCAACTTGTCTATGTCAAGCAGATATTCGAAATTAACCTCATCCCATTTGTCAACATTTGGTCCATATCTCTCTGAAACCTTCCTACTCATATGCTGATTCAGATGCTTTTTAAAAGTAGTATTTATACCAGCCTCTTTAACTTCCTCTGGCAGCTCGTTCCATACATGCACCACAACTTTTGCCTGAAAAAGTTGTCCCTTAGGTCTCTTTTTAAATCTTTCCCCTCTCACCTTAAACTGATGCCCTTTAGTTCTGGACTCCCCTACCTTGGGGAAAAGACCATGGCTGTTCACCCTATCCATGCCCCTCATGATTTCATAAACCTCTATAAGGTCATACCTCATCCTCTGATGCTCCAGGGAAAACAGCCCTAGCCTATTCAGCCTCTCCCTACAGCTCAAACCCCGACAATATCCCTATAAATCTTTTCTCAACCCTTTCAAGTTCCACAACATCTTTCCTGGTCATACCTCATCCTCTGATGCTCCAGGGAAAACAGCCCTAGCCTATTCAGCCTCTCCCTACAGCTCAAACCCTCAAATCCTGACAATATCCCTATAAATCTTTTCTCAACCCTTTCAAGTTCCACAACATCTTTCCTATAGATTGGAGATGAAGCATTTCCTGCTGCAAGAATTTCAGTTATTCACATAAGAAGCTTTGACTATTTCAGCTTGATATTAAATGGGATTTTTTGTAGCTGCATTTTACTTTTTACAGTTTCCACTTCTGCAATTAATTCTTGAAGTAAGCAGACAAGGAAAAAGCAAATGAAGATGTGCAAATAATTTCATCCTGGGCTCTAATCGATTACTGAAACATTGCAATTTGAAAAATAATGTTTCCTATTGTAGGTTTTTTTCTGATTATTTGTCATGGATTTGCGAAAGCAAATGGCTTAATACCATGGCATTTTGACCATATGGGTAATGTAATCAATGGGTCCTCACAAGGCTTTAGATGTTTTTATGATTTAAATTGGCAAATCCTATGGGAGTTATGACATCAGAATTGCAATCCCAATCTGCTATCACAGATTTCTAACTACCATGATGACTCTCTGATTAATTGGCTGACAATAGTAAACAGCAAGTGTGAGGACGAATCATAGGATGTAGCTATTCTCTTCTGGCCAGCAAGAAAGAACAGAAAAAATCAACAGAAACGGCAAAGAAGGAACAATCTGGTTGATTGAAGAACAGCACAACATATAATTTTACTATACAGGATCTTGGATATGAGGTCAATTTATCCCCTTTCAAGCTCAAATACCCTTTTCAGCTTCCAGAATACATATGCACCTTCACTCTCACACAACATCTGTGCAACTAATTTAGAGTACATTGGCAATGAAGAGCAGAATTACGTTTGTACAGACATAAAGAAAAATGTTTTCTACCCTTCGTTTTTCTTGGAACAACTTTACAAAGATAAATGTGTTTCAGACCAGACATTGGATGTGTGCCCGAAATGGACAGCAAGTCAAGGAAGCAATGCCATTCCATGCCAACACCAAATTCGGTACTGGGTCCTGTCTACATTTAACTAACAAGGTGAAAATGTTAACTTGATGTTCCTATGCAGACCATTGATTTTAAGATTACCAATTTGAACTATATGCAATCATTGGAAATGGGAGTGCAGGGCTAATGAGGGAAGTGGGTGGTGATTTGCAGTAAGGCCGATATCAGGCATGCAGTATCAGCAGCAGCACCGTGGAGGAATGACGAGTATTGACTCCACAGCTTGCCCTTTCACTGCCTCAGGCTATTATGTTAAAAACAGTTGGTTAGGTCACTATAAACTTCAATAAACTAAAGGAAATATTTGACACTGGTGTCCAAAAACAGTTATCCGGCCCTTGATTCTAAAATTGAAGGAACCCCATTGTGGCATACTGAGCAAGGGAAATCATCAACTATTAATTTGAAATGCTTTCAGTTTAGGAGGGAGGAGTATGTGGTGGCAGATGTTACAATCACCTGAAACTAATGCCCTTTACAAGGATTTCAATGCCCAGAATGTGACTCATATCGGTCTCAACCACCATTTTTTTTTTCATTTGAGGTAGAAACACTGTTAGAAATATCAGGGTAAATTGACTGATCCCAAGTTCTGTGCAGTGTCATGTTAAACCTAATGGCTTAATAATCAATTGCTCATCAGGAATTGACTCCATGGATTATTTTATTTTAAACAGTACAACACATCAACAATTATGAAGTAGATATTGCAGTGATTAAACTGATTTCTTTGTGTGCAGCTTGCACAATCACAGCAGATTAAGTGATAGGCAGAGTCTCAACACTGTATACACACAGCACATGGAGTCCTTTAAAGATGAACTCTCTTAAAAAGATATACATACAACAACCACTTTCTTTCCAAATAAATTTTAACTATTTACAATAATGTGAGCCTATGATTCTCTATGAGTTAATTTACTGATATGACTGAATCACTTGACGGTAAGCTTAGATGTGCTATTGATTTCCACATCCTCAGCAATATTGTCTGTAATTCTTACTTACGTTGTCAATGTTTTATTTCATAACCTGTAGTTGCTGCTCCAGAATCTACTTAACGTATCACACAACAGCCAAATTTTGCTCTAGATTAGCCACTAACTGATCTCATTTCTCAAGCATTTTGAGTTATTCAAATCTTCTTAGCATTTATTGTTTTCTTACTGAAGCATTCCAGCTTATTTTAAAGATTTCTGTAGTATGCACTGAATTCTTCTAACTGTATTAAACATTTAGATTTCCGTTGGTCCACTATATTTCTTCCTTCACAATGTGTTATAATAACTATCCATGCCCACCAACATTTCATTTTTTAACTTCTTCTGCATCCACGTCAGTGGTGACTTAGATTTCTCTAAGTCTTTCTTGTTCTCTTTTAACAGCATCATTTATGATGTTTTCATATGAAATGACTATCTCCTGTGTGAATTGCAATTTCTGGCTGTGCACACTATGCATCTCCATCTGTTTTTGTGAGTCTGTCATTTCCTCCAGCATTGCTTTGAACTCAAGCTGAAGCATCTGTAGTTATGCCTGCAGAGCATGATAAGGTATAGAATTCTCTACATCTTCCAGGGGGACTGGCAATCTTTTCATTTGAAGTGATGATACAGAACTTGTTATTCATTCAACTTCCTTTCTTTCTGTTTTCTCTTCTTTATTCATCTTTCTAAGATAAGCAAGGGTATATACAAAAAAACTAGGAAATGGGAACATTGTGACATTGTGATAATGTCAATGTGGTCCTAGGCTAATGATCTGGGACTTGGGTTTGAATCCCACACAACAGATGGTAAAATCTAAATGCAATAAGATGTGGACTTATATTTTAAAAAGTAGTTTAATGGCAATTATGTAACCATTGTCAAGAAAAAGCTCACCTGGACCTCTAATGTCCTTTAGGGAAGGCAATCCACCATCCTTGGCCTTGTTTGGCCTATATGTGATGCCAATTTCACAGAAATCTCTGAAGAAATCTCTTCTGAAAGCACCCAGAGAGTCAATCAGTTCAAAGGTAACAAATGTGGGCTTTGTCAACGATGCTCACATCCCATGTAAGAATGAAAACAAAGCCTTCCTTCAGAAATGGTATTCTTAAGTTTGCATTCATCTTGAGGTAGTTAAGATAAAAGACCTTTTCCACTTGAACTTTCATTTTTCCTCCCTGTAGCAGAGAGCTAAGATTTTAGATCCACTGACTCAGAAGAAAGTGAAGTGTCTTTTTACTAAATTCAGTTCTGCATGTGTTTCTTAAAGCTTGCTAATGTGTGACTGATTCTATGGATTGTAATGACTATATGGTATTAGCTCATTGGTATATCTGCAGTTGTTTGTCCAGCAGAGTCTACAATGTAAAGCATCTGTGGCGCCCATGCAATTGATTTTACTTGCACTCCAGCACAGTTGAACATACATATGGAATTAGTGAACTGTTGTAAACTAAAAAATTTTCATTTGTAGGTTCTATCATGGGGCCTTCCAAGAATGTGTTTTTGATTTTGCAGGGGGAGTATACTGGCGCTTACCCCATGTCAACATTAGCCAATAACGAGTCGCAGCAGTTTTCCAAAAACAGAAAATTTAAAGTTTTGTGAATATGTTGGACAGTGAGGTCACGTTGATTTCTACAAGATTGTCAGTGTCAACTGTATGTTCACCACTCATTGTCCCATTGTGTACATTATCAGATTCTGGTTTGTCAGTCTCTGCATATATATGCCTCTGGCAGAATACCAGGTTGATTTTTATTATAAATAGGAGGTGCCCTTTATGCATGGTAAGTTAGGATTAATGTACAACTATTTGGCAGACACAGAACAGTGGAGAGATTATCTTTTTTCCACGTGCCTTACAAAATGTATTCAAATTTGAACGTTTCCTCGGTGCATGCAGAAAGCCACACCTACCATAAGTCTTGCTATGTTTGTGTATTCTACTGGTTATGTCAACTATCAAATTGTACTGAGGACCTGTAATGTTTGTCGACGTACAAGGTTCACTTCATACTCATGTCCGTCATTGAAAAGCTTTTCAATGGTAAACAACTTCAGTTTGTCCAGCAGGTCTTTCTGGCAAGTTTCCACAGGGGTCAATTACTAACTCAAGAACTCTGTTTACTCGTACACCATGGTTTGTAGATGTGGAAATGCCTGATTCAGGAGAAACAAGTCATTAAGATTTACTTAACAACTAGGAATGAAGGCCAACATAGACTTACCATGTCTAGATTAAAAGGTAAAGGACTAGAAGTTCCCCAAAAGATATGGACATCAGAAATCCAAATCAGAATCAGATTTATCTTCTGTATTCATTGACTAGAATTCATGTCATTTAGGCAGAACCCTAGAGAGCCCATAGACCATTTTATGAGCGTATGCATAAAAAAATTATATTGATTGACTCTGTGGGTTAGTTTATTTAAAACAGTAAGACAGATTATAAGTTATCAAGCAGCCAAGACAGCAAATTAACTGATTGCTGTGTGAACAATTTTAAAATTCATAGTGTATACACAGCATATGGGAATCTTTACAGGCAACCTCTCTTAAAGGTAGGGTAAGCATACAACAGGGGATCAATGACCCATTTGCTCTCAGGAGGTGGTTTGGTTTGGTTGGGAGGGGCCAGGGATATAATGACTAATCTGCTCTCAGGAAATGGATTTGCTATGAAAAGTTTTGAGGAGACTTTTTTTTACATTTTTACGTTTTCGCAGATTTTGTCAAGTCTTCCTTACTCAGGATGTCCAGCAGCTGAAAGAGGAGGCACAGCCAGATTCATAAAAGAAGTGCCAATGAAGCCAGAGGAATATTTTCCAACAAGCTCAACAAAAGCTGTTTCACTCTGCATGATCACTGACTTCCCCTTTGATCGCGTCCAGAATTTCAACAATATCTCCCTTCCTTCTTGTACACTGGTTTTACCACCACATGTGCTGCCTTCCTCTCCTTTTTGTTTCCATACATCCCTCAATCTCCTTCCACATACAATCTCTTTTCACACGATACTAATTTTATTATGTGAATGTGCTGTCTTATGCTGTATATGTCTATATCAAATTGGAATGACTAACCAATTCAACAATCAAAAACACACTGCACCATATCTATTTTCATGCTTTTGTCCAAATGTCCTTCCAGAGATTACATAAACAGCTAAATCTTTCACTTCACATCCATGGTCTCAAAGGATGGCAGTCCATCTGCTGTTTGTAAGATTTAGCTTTTGCAATTTCGGGTCAAGAATCAGCCTTTTACACAAAAAAAGCCACAAAACATGGAATCTTAAAAGTGGATCACTACATCAGAAGGAGAGGCACAGCTTATGAATTTTTGAACTACCTGAAACAGATTCAAATGGGGAAACAGTGCGTTTTAATTTATTAAACAATGAACCAGGTTCTTTTGTGTCAGTTCCAAAAAGCCTTCCTGAATCATAAACCATCAGTACTTATAAAAGAACAACAGCCAAGGATCAGCTACTCAATTTTTTTTAAAAAATAAAAGTGGTTTTTATTTAGTTTTGGGAACCATTGCCGTAAGGGTTATCGAAGTTGCAGATTTTGAGTTGAAGTCCATATGATCACAATCAATGGTTACTTACGAAGACTTGGCCATTCAGGATGACTTAATATGTACGATACAGAGTTATAAGAACTAACCAGGTTTGTAGACCTGGTATTACATTTTGCCTTCCCAGTGCCTATTATTGAGTATCCAGCACGTTCATACATCTGACCACCACGCACAGTTCTGCATCTATTCATGCCAATGCAATCAATCCTACGTGGGCTTTCAATGGGTGGATAGCACCATGAAGCATCAAAAAGCCGAAGTATTATGTCAATCGTTCACAGCCCCTCATCCTCTCTGCAGTGCTCTGGCCTCGCACCCAGTAATGATTAGCAGAGGCAATAAATGAGAGATGGTAGAAAAAAATAAGAGTTCATGTATTAGCTAAATAATTAACTCATGATCCATGGCATTTGCTTTTTATATTGCAGAGGAGGGCTTGAGTCTTGGCCTCTGTAATCCCTGGACCCCTGTGTTTTGCACCTTGTGTAATCCCTTCTCCAGGATTTTATGTTCAATGATATGAGGCTGAATATATTGGGCAGATGCTCCCTATAGTTTAGTTGAATGAGAGGTGATCTCACTGAAACATTCAATATTCTGAAAGAATTTGGCAGAGTGGATACTAGGAGGCAGTTCCTCTGTGTAGGAAATCTAGAATGCAGCGGCACAATTTCAAGATAATGATTGATCATCTCGGTACACAGGATAAAGAAACAGGAAAAGGTCATTCAGCCCATCCAGCCTCTCAATCATGGATGATTGTTTACAAAGATGCCATTTTTCTTCACCATCCACATATTCGCTGATGTCATTAGTATCCAGAAATCCATTGATTTCTGCCAATTGTTTAACTCTATGAATGAGCTTCCACAATCCTTTGCCATAGAGAATTCAAAGACTCAGTACCGTCTAAGTAAGAAATTCCTTATCCATTCTTTAATGGCCTGCCCTTATTCTGTAACTGTGCTCCCAGTTTGAGACTGAATAACTGCCCTGTGCACATTTACTTTGTTGCGCCCTGTCAGAATTTTTGTAAGTTTCAGTGAGGTCACGGTTCATTCTTCAAGACTCTATGGAATACAGACCAAGTTTCCTCAATCTTTCCTCAAAAGACAATCCTGCCATCCCAGGAATTAGTCTGGTGAACCTCTGTTGCACTCCTTCTGTGGCAAGTACATCCTTCCTTTGAAAAGGAGACCAAGCATAACCATTATGCCAGGTCTGGTCTTACTTGGGACCTATCAAATTGTTACAAGACACCTTTACTCCTGTATTCAAAGCCTCTTGTGCTGGAGGTCATTATGCTATTTGTCTTCCTAAAGGCTTGCTGCATCCAAATACTAGCTGTTAGTGACTCTTGAACAAAAACGCCGAGGTCGCTTAGATCACCCGTTTATCACAACTCTCACTTTTCAAAAAGTTCTCTGCTTTTCTGGCCATCCCAAAGATTATAACATCACATTCCACCTGCTCTATTCTCACCCTTTCCTTTAGCTATCCAAATCCTCTTGAAACCTCCTTGCAAGCTCCTTAAACCTCACATTACCATTAAATATGTCCTCTGGAAACTTGAAAATATTCCAATTGATCTCCACATGCAAATCACTCATACAGGCTGTGAGTAGTTGTGACAACAGCAGTGATCCTTGTGGTACTCCACAGTATCAGCCTACTACTGCAAGAAGACCTCTAGCAGTCTATTTCCACTAGGTCAGGTTCAGTTAAATGAATGGCTGAGTGGGATGCAGAGTAACGCTAACAGCACAGTTTCAATTCCCACACCACCTGAGGTTACCATGAAGACACTTAAGACATTCTTTCTCAACCTCACCACTCACCTGAAGCATGATGATGCTCAAGGTTAAACCACCACCAGTCATCTCTCTCTCTAACGAGAGAGCAGCCAATTGTCCTTTAGAACTATGGTGACTTTATCTTACATTTATTGCCCATGTGTTCTCCTCTTACTTACTAACATTCTGTGTGGGATGTTTTTGAAAGCCTTTTGAAAATATAAATACACCATATCCATTGGTTCTTCTTCATCTATGTGTAAGTAACATCCTCATTTAGGATTGAATGAGGAGACATTTCTTCCCTCAAAGTGTTGTGAATCTTTGGAATTCTACACCCTAGTGGATTGTAAAATCTCCATCACTGAATACACTTAATGCCAAGGAAGACAAATGTTTGGTCTGTCAGAGAATCAAGAGATACAGGAAGTTGGCGGCAAAGTGATGTTGAGCTAGAGGATCAACCTAATCATATTAAAAGTGGAGCAGGCTCAACAGGATACTTACTTTGAATGCAAAGTCTACTGAAAAAGAAATTGAAAAGCTTGTTGCAGTTAATTTTTGCAAGACTTTAAGGAGACTTATACATCCACGTTTCCTATTCAGAATTCTCACCCCCTTCACCATCATCCCAACATCCTTGCAAATATCAGGATCTATTATTCAGGGACAAAGTGGACTTTCAAGGTAAAACTAATTCCCCCTTTTCATTTGGAGGAATCACAAAAGGGTTTTCATTTATTGGGAATCCCAATTCCTTGTCCATTGTCATCAAGGTATCAAATATCAGGAAGCGGTTGGTCTACTGACACAATATCAGCTCCATCATCAACATCCCATGCTGAAATCCAGAACAAGGGACGATACGCTTCAACTCAGAATGGAAACAGTTAAATGTGAATTCCAGAAAAAACATGTCTCTTGCACAGAGTTGAGAATAAATGCAGTGTCTGCTCCAGAAGAACATAACATCAAATTGAAATACATAACAGACACTTGGATAAATACTTGACAAGGGTATTAAGGGATTACAGAGAAGGAACAAAAACTGGGATTAAGGAACCAGAGCTAAAATTGCTTAGTAGGTTCAATAAAATGAATGATCTGCTCCTGTACTTATGTACCATTGTACAGATCACTGATTTTCGTATTGAACAGCAAACCTTGAGCTGGTGTAATGATTTACTTTATGCACTGAATTCCTATATGATAAATTATTGACTGCCCTGGAACTGACATTTTAGAATGAGAAAGACACAAATCTGGATTTATGCTAAAGAGCCATTGCCACAGTAGAATATTTACCTACATAGCTGGAAAAAGAATCCCTTTACCTTAAAAATGAGTAACTAATTGTGCAAGGGATCTTCAGATAATTGGACATAGAAACTAAACACTATATAACACAAATTATGCCATATTACATTACATTGAAAAAGCTTACTTCAGAAACCACAAATTCCGTTGATTCCTGAATTTCAAACTTGTCACAAATAATGAGTGGATTTCTACCTAAACACAATGAAATGCAGCCAGGTGGCAGGTCGTGAATAGGAAATCCATTCATAATTGATGTCAACTTATCGATGGCTCATTAACTCAGCCACTGATTAGCATTCCACTTCCAAATTTCTTGCCCAAACACAGAACGTAGCCAAGCTGAAGCACCCATAACTATCAGAGGGAGGATTTCTCGTTAAATCAGCCTAGCAAGAATCAGAAAAACTGAACACCACGTTGATTCCAGAGGGTTTCAGCAACGATAGACATGGTACAATCACTGAGGAAAGCTGCAGCCTAGGCCTTAAATTCTTAACCAGAGGGTCCTGCAATGGGTCTGTAAAGAGGTGATGATTTCTAAGAGGATGGGAAGGATAGGGCAAGTCATTAAAGTGTGGCATTGGCAGCATCTGAGAGCAAGAAAGTCAACATTTCCAGCATAAGGGACCCCACCAGTTACTGTCATCTTGTTGGCCACTGATGATACATGCCTAACTGGTGACTGGAAGGGATTTGTTTCAGGAGACTTAATATGTCATCAAACATCGGCATGAATGTCTGAACCTCCTGGGGCACTAATGCTCACACATATCCAGAGAGAGGATCTGTCTGGGAATCTTGTTTCCTCGGAGCTGGATCTCGAGGGCCAACCCTTCTTCCTGTTGAGCAGCATGCGGTAGAATAGATGGAAGCTTTGCTATGGGTATCATTGGGGTTGCTCCACTTTTTCCTCAATAAAGGTCCAAGATTGAACCACATGCTCTAGTACTTGCTGATGGCAGGGATGTGCATGTTAAGCTGAGTGAAGTGCAAGACAGGCGATGGAAATCACCCTACAAGCAGAGAAAGCACAGAGTCACCAGCACCAGCCTCCAACCTTGTCCTGACTGCAGCTATTCACTTTCACCATTCAAAGGCTTCCCAGCCTGTCTCTTTTGGTTTCTGAATAGGTACTCTCACCTTATTGACTGTAGTGAGTTCTACACAACTCAGGAAACCTGTGCACTGGTTATAAAAACCATTTCAGGTTTTGACACTTATTAATGCCTGTTCAAATATTGTAATTTCTTAACCCAACTACTCATTGGGAGATTCCCAAACAGCTGAAAAACCTCCCCAGATTAAACCTGGAAGTGGCAGCATTATATTGGGTTCCTGACCCAATACTATCTTTCAGGACTTAAGACCCCTGTCCATAACTGAACTCATTCTTCTCCTACTCAATGCCATCTCTTCCCACGCCAGTTAAAACTCTGCCTGTACCCAATTATAACAGGAATTTTAACCATGTTATTTCAGATTGCAAATCTTCTCCCTCTGTTATATATTGCTTTCTGTTTATACAGCTCCCTAATGAGTACAGGCAGTTTCCAGATTGTCAATGGTTCCACTTTGGAATTCAATCGCAAGTCAATTTGTACACAAGTCGGAACACAATGCAGGACAATGTAAACAGGAAATATTAGTGTGTCAGGCCTTTAAGATTACACCGTTGTATTGGATTGCATTTGGAAGTACGAGCATTTGTAAGTTGGACATTCGTAAACCGGGGGACCACCAGAATGCCCTGTAATTTCTTGTTACAAAGTTCTCAACTTGTAATAAGAAGTCTACAGTAATGACAGGCAAAGAAGGAAGTGCCTTAATGAACAATGCATTGGAAACTTTTGATTTTATTATTATCACATGTACCTAGATTTTTTTAGATTAGATACCCTACTATGTGGAAACAGGCCCTTTGGCCTAACCAGTCCACACCGACCCTCCAAAGAGTAACCCACCCAGACCCATTTCTCTCTGACTAATTCATCTAACACTGTGGGCAATTTAGCACAGCCAATTCACTTGATCTGCACATCTTTGGACTGTGGGAAGGAACCAGAGCAACAGGAGGGAACCCACGCAGACACGGGGAGAATGTGCAAACTCCACACAGTCAGTCGCCCGAGGCTGGAATCAAACCTGGGACCCTGGTGCTGTGAGGCAGCAGTGCTAACCACTGGGCCACCGTGCCACCCCAGTGAAACAGTGATACAGTGAAAAGTTTTGTTTTGCGTGCAATACAGGCATAGGATGATAGAACAGAGTGACAAATATAATGTTACAGTTGCAGTGAAGGTGAATAAAGAGTGGGATCAACATTAAATTTGAAATTTCAGAGGTCATTATCTGTACTGGAACGTATACAATTTGTTGTCCTAATTGAAGGCTACATTTGGATGATATCACGCTTTTCCATTTTGAAGTATAGGTGAATATTCAAAGAAATCAGCAGGGAATGGAAGTTATACACCACAACAGGCAAATGCTCCTGGCTCTCATATAATGAGGAAACAATGAGAAAATTACAGGCAAATAATAATTGATCTTGTTTAGGTTTTATTCAAACTGTCTCCCATGAGGGGTAGATCTTGGAACCGATAAACCATTGCAAGCTGCTTTTTTTCTCTCTTTCCTCTCCAGAAATCATGCTAGCAGTTGGCAATTAATCATTTTTTTAAAAAATCCATTCTATATCAGAAGCCATACAATCCATATTACAAAAATTTGATTGGCATAATTACCTCTTCTAAAGAGAATTTACCTCAATCCTGGGCAAACTCAAACATGCAAGTTAGATGAAGTTAAGTTTAAGTTGCGAGATGGTTAAAGAATTTTTAAAATTACTTCAGAAGACATGACATGAATTCAGGAAAATGGCCACAGGAAATGTAAAATTGCCTCCTAAATATGATGACGCATATGTAGCAAATGAGACACTGTAGCCCAGGTGTTCTGAATTTCTAGATAATTGTGGGAGCAGTGCAGATTTAACTTGTATTCTGGACCCTGCAGAGTCCCAACACAGCTGACTTGTGCAAATTGCCCTGGAAATTGAAGATTCCAATCGACAATTCCCTGCCTCTGGAACGCTCTGAGGAAAAATATTCAAGGTCAAAGAATTCACAGTGTTCGGTTTCCATTAAGTTAATAGTTACCCAGGCACAGTCAGACAATTACTAGGTAAAAACAATGACTCCAGATGCTAGAAACCAGAGTCTAGATTAGAGTGGTGCTGGAAAAGCACAGCAGTTCAGGCAGCATCCGAGGAGCAGTAAAATCGACATTTCGGGCAAAAGCCCTTCATCAGGAATACAGGCCGAGAGCCTGAGGGGTGGAGAGATAAGTGAGAGCACCACTCTAATATAGACAGTCAGACAATTACTAACCTACTGTATTCAGTCCTCAGAACATGGTCTCCTCTACATTGGGGAAACAAAGTGCAGACTGAGTGACTGCATCACAGAACACCTACGTTCTGTCCACAAAAAAAAAGACCCTGAGCTCCCAGTTGTCAGGCGCTTCAACAGATTACAGTGTTCCCCCGATCAACATCTCTGTTTCAGGCTTGCAGCAGTGAAGCTTAATGCAAGCTGGAAGAACAGCACCTCATTTTGCATTTGGGAACTCGATAGCCTTCTGGACTCAACATCGAGTTCAACAATTATAGGGCTTAAGGCCATGTCCTTAACCCACCACCACACCTCACTCCCCAACACACACCAGACTTTGTCATCACATGGGTTGTTACCATACAGAACCCATTGCCAGTTACTGATAGTCCCCATTAGCAACTATTCAATCCCCCAGACTGACCTTTAACCAATCCTTTGTCTGTCCTAATGTTGTTGTCTCTCTTTGGGCGTCATCTCCACCTATCGTTCACTAATGCCCCCCACACCCCGTTACTATCTTCTGTATAAATAACAGCCTTTCCTGAGCAACCATCTGTTGGAGGTAACTGGACCCGAGACATTAACTCTAATTCCTCTCCACATATGCAGCCTGATCTGATGAGCTTTTCCAGCAATTTCTGTGTTTAATTCTGCTTTCCAGAATCTACAGTTCCTTCATTTTTATGTAAAAAGGGGCTATGTATTTATTAAGTTGACCCCAAACTTGCCACATTTTTCCATCCCCAACTACACCTGACCAGATACTGCGCAGTTCCTAACCCCTTTGCCTGTTTGTCCCAACACAACCCATCTACCAATAGCCTGAACATCTATGACCCAACAGGCACCTCCCCTCCCTGTCTACTCACCTGGCACCCTTAACCAAGTGAAGAAGGCATTTGGTATGCTTGCCTTTATTGATCAGTGCACTGATTAGAGGAATTGGCAGAGCATGTTATGGCTATACAGGACATTGGTTAGGCCAATTTTGGAATACTGTATGCAATTCAGCTCTCCCTGCTATAGGAAAGATGTTGTGAAACTTCAAAGGGTTCATAAAAGATTTACAAGGATGATGTCAGGGTTGGAGGGTTTGAGATATAGGGAGAGGCTGAATAGATTGGGGCTATTTTCCCTGGAGCGTCAGAGGCTCAGAGGTGACTTTGTAGAAGTTTATAAAATCATGATGGGCGTGGATAGGGTAAATAGACAAGGCCCTTTCCTTGGAGTGTCCAAAATTCGAAGGCATAGGTTTAAGGTGGGAGGGGAAAGAACTAAAAGGGAAATAAGTGGCAACATTTTCATGCAGAAGATGGTGCATATACGGAATTTTCAGAGGAAGTGGTGGAGGCTGGTAGAATTACAACATTGAAAGGGCATCTGGATGGGTATATGAATAGGAAGGGTTGAGAGAGATGTAGGCCAAATGCTGGCAAAAGGGACTAGATTAGGGTAGGATATCTGGTTGGCATGGATGAGTTGAACGAAGGATCTGTTTCTGTGCTGTGCGTATTTATGACTCTATAACTGTGATGCTTACCTCACATTTTACTTAACTTACATAGCCTTTTGCAGCATTTGTCAAACTGGCTGCTGGGCACTTAAATCTCAGAGCACAGCATTCTGGCTGCTGCAAAAGGTGCATGATATAACTTACCTGATTATCATCCACTGTTGGTGAACCTTGTTCATTTCAACTGTGCTCTGTATTTCTGAAGGTGCAATTCCTGGCTGGACATGCAGAGCTCAGTACGAACATAAAATCAAGACAATCTGACTGTGATTGTCATTTCACAGAATATCTGGGCCCATACTTACACTGTTCCTTCATCTGTGAAGCCTGAGTTTGAATTTGACCTGCTGCTGTTGGTATTAAGCTGCTGCTGATTGCAAAAGTACTGCATTAAATCAATTTCAGCACACTTTTTCACTTTTCGTGGTGATCCATGCCCAGATTTCAGACTGAACAAATTTAATGGAAAAAGGTTTTAAAAAGCAGCTGGTGAAGGAGACAAAAGTAGAAATTGCTGGAAAAGCTCAGCATGTCTGGCAATGTCAGTGGAGAGAACTCAGAGTTAATGTTTCAGATTGAGTGACCCTTCCTCAGAGCTGATGGTAACTAGAAAAATGTTGGTTTATATGCAGAAGGTAAGTTGGGGTAGGGGTGGTGGGGGTGGAGGAAGGGGCTTAGAAGTAAATGATAGGTGGGGATAGAGCCCGAAGAGACAGAACAGCAGTTGGACAGACAAAGGAGTGGATAATGATCTGGCTGGGAGGGTGAATAGTTATCAATGGAGACTGTTAATGGCTAACAATGGTTGGCATGTAATGGTAGACTATGTGATAGACATAGTGCAGGACTTTTGCAATCAGCAGCAGCTTCATACCAACAGCAGCATGTCAAATTCAAACTCAGGCTTCACAAATGAAGGAACAGTGTAAATATGGGCCCAGATATTCTGTGAAGTGACAATCACAGTCAGACTTCCTTGATTTTAAGTTCGTACTGAGCTCTGCATTCCCAGCTCCCCCACCACCACCACCACCATTTATCTCTCCATCCTGGAGGCTTCCTGCCTCTATTCCTGATGAAGCGCTTTTGCCTGAAACATCGATTTTCCTGCTCCTCGGATGCTGTCTGACCTGCTGTGCTTTTCCAGCAACACTCTAATCTAAACTTTGGTTTCCAGTGTCTGCAGTCCTCACTTTTGCCTATGGAATAACAAGGTCTCGTTTGTGGAGCTCGGGGTAAGAATGTTAAAGAGCTCAAGGCCTAAAGTTACTGAATTCAATATCGAGTCTAGAAGGCTGCAGGGTCCAGCAGAAAATGAGGTGCTGTACTTCCAGGTGGCACTGAGCTCTTGCTGAAGTGCTGCAGCAAGACCGAGGCAGAGATGTTGACCAATGAACAGGGCTTGAAGGTGAAGTGGCAGGCAACTAAAAGCTCAAGATCATTTTTGCGAACAGAATGCAAGTGTCCTGAAAATCAGTCACCCAGCCTACCTGTGTTTCCTAATGTAGAGAAGACCACATTGTGGGCAGTGAATGCAGTAGACTAGATCGAGTGAAGCACAGGTAAAGCTTCACCTGGAAGGTTTTTTTGGGCCCTTGGATGCTGTGGAGGTAGGAGGTAAATGGGCAGATGTTACACCTGTGGTTGCAAGGAAGATGCCATCATTATTCAGATTATTTATATTGTCATTGTGTAGCCTGCTTATTGTTCCAAGAGATTGCAGATACACCAATTCTTCGGGTTGTGAATAGGTTCCTTTCTAGAGACTTGTACACAAATCAGAACACAATGCACACAGTATAAAGAAGCTGTTCATAAGTGCAGGAAATGTTCATAAGTCAGGTCTTTAAAATGAAATCCCTGCATGGGATTGCTTTTGCAAGTATGAGCATTCGTAAATCGGACATTTACAAATCAGGAACCACATTTAAATGGAGTTATTCATTTAAGGCTGAGTTAGATTTTTGACAGACAAGAGCACAGAGGTTATGATAGAAAGAGGGGAAAGTGAAGTGAATACCACAGCACTAGACCCAGGCAGTATGTTGTTTAATGGCTGAGCAGGCTCAAACAGTGGTTTGAGTGGCCTATTGCACATAGCAACCCCATCCATCCCCCACCCTACACACACACATGCTCACAACCCCATAATCTTTTGTTCCTCTGTTCCTAACTTATTCATTTGAATCTCAGTGAAAGCTACTCAGATTCACATCAATTACACTATAGCATAAATTGCAGGGGCTTCTATTCAAGATCTAAATTTTTTGTTATTTTGTTTTGGATGCTTTTTCACTTGTTTACTAATCCATTCACAGGTAGATGAAAAATCAAAAAATCATGCACTAGCTGCCCACCACTCGACTGGCTCAATTTTCATGAGCTTCTCAAGTAAGCAACCAGCTCCCCCACCTAAAATTTAAAACTATTTAAGTTGGAATCCTACAATGTTTGTGGAATCCCACTGCAGTTCTGATGTTCTCCAGGTGAAGCATGCTCTTTGCCCACCGGAACTGTGCATCAGGCAGCTGGATCAACAGTCTTTAACGGGATTGGTGTAAAAAATGCCCAGAACCATTGTAAGCATTCATTAAAGTTGTAGCACAGATTGATGCGATCCAGCAGGAACATGCCAGATGTTCCTGGCCCACAGAAACCTTCTACTGGTTGTCATCAAAGAATGGCAAATTTCTGAAGAAATAACAAGGGCCTGACTCTGATCATGAAAATGGTTTGAATAGTTTGGTAGCCACATCAGGCAGGGAATATTACTTCACCATTCTCTGCTGTTTTCTTTCTGCACAATAGATAAAAATCAGTCCTATGTTTCTCCATTTGTTTTACGTAAGTTTTATATAAGTGTTGTTTTTATAGATTTCCAACATGGCAATGGATGATTAGCCATTAAAGTAGAAGCCACCACAGGGTGTGCTATGTCTATAAGCTTCCAGGTTATTTAGCAAACTGCAGGTTAAGTCAGAATGAGCAAGCTTATTTTCATGGCCTGTCAATGATTTGTCTTAAAATCCAGTTAGTATAACTTAATGGTATATATGGGGCAGTTTTGAAAACCTTCAAACCATGTCATTTTCCTACCTTCCTTAATATAATTAATTAATGCAAAAATATGCATGTGGAATTCAAAGCCATGATGATATTAATAGGTTTAACACATTAAGTGGTATGTACTTGAAAGGCAAATGGAGTGGAGAAAAGGTTTGTGAGGGGTAACTGGGCATGCCTGTTTATCTTAACAAGTCACAGCACAATGGAAATCAGATGCAAAGTCAACACCCCAATACTGACATGAAGGAAAGAACACTGAGCTTAATTGTATTCTATAGCCAACCTTTCAGTGACCATCTCCCAAGGCTGGTGAAAATAGGAATTGTATCAAAATTTGTAAATGGTTTTGTATTTTATAAATTATTTCAAAATAGAAACTGCGCAATACATAGCAATTACATACTAGCTTTCTGATCACCATAATAGTTTTTAATGTTACACATAATTTATTGTGGTTAATATCTTGAAAGAGTAGATTGAATTTTGTGATATAGTAATAGACCCTACAGTGCATAAATTTTCCTCCAGTGGGTTACACAATATGAAAAGCACTCCAATCTTTTCTTTATATACAATAAAGCATAATTGTCATTCTATTCTACAGTCTCTTTAAAATGATCTGTGAAATTGTGTATTTTTGGGAATGAAGTTCCATTTGACATTTTGTCGTAAGAAGTCTTCATTATGTTTCAACTCAAACAGCCACATTAAAAGCCATCCATCTATATTTGTGGGTATTTTAAAATGTGTTATTTTGACTTAAAATTATGTACAGTGTTTCTGTCTGAAACAACTTACACTTGACTTTCTCATAATAATGTTGCATGTGTGAACCTGTACTTAAAATGAGGAGCAGAAACATCACAGTTTGGGTTATTCTCTCTTTTTTTCTCAAAGTGTCTCCAATCTTTTCACGGACAAACATGATGCTATGGTCACAATAGAGCACCAGCATGGCCTTGCAAATCAAATTGTGAGGGTCCTCTATATTGTTTGATCTCAACATGTACTGAAATACCTGTTACTCTCAGATGGGCTAGGCTGTTGAAGGAACAATCATTGCACTTCAAGGTTCAAAATGTTTGCCCCTTTGAGGAATCTCAAACTTCCCCATCAAAAAAACTTGCAATATGCCAAAGAAATGAACACAAAAACTCGTAGTCACAATGTAGAAAAGAATTAGACATTGCAAATTTTGGATGCACTGGGACAATTGACAAAAGTACCAGTGTTAAGGAAAAACATATGAAGCATGAGAGGAGACTTCCAATAGGTAGGCAAGTGGACACTGATTAGTACAAGTATCGACATGAAGAATGATCAGTTAGCTGCTGACTGAAAGTAAACTGCCAAGTTTTATTTAAATTTGAAACCAATTCCAATTAGTCAAGCCATTGTCCTGAGAAATGAACCAGAGAATGGTTTGCATTTATCTTTTTGAGTTGAAATGGGTGCAGAGTATCTATATATTCTTTCTGACCATAGCCAACCAGCCCATGTTTGCAAAACACAATATCGATCATTAGATATGATTCCACAGTTGGACAACATTTGCTAAATAGTCCTGAGTGTGCAAATAATTATGCTGACAAACAATTTAGACTTCTCAGTCAAAATTCCAGTATAGTACACTTGTAGTTACTAGAAGTTGCACATATGAATACACAGGGCCCTGCTCTTTGCAGATAGAAATAATATGCACATGGAGTGTACCTGTTTCAGTTCAAGAAAACAGTTGATAGCCTTTCTCTGGTTCATTCTCCTAGCAATGTCTTGGTCAATCAGAGTTAAGTTGCTTGGTTTAAATTTTACAGAAAGCTTAACAGTTAACTGTCAGTTATCATCTAATTTTTGTCCCAATCAGAATTCACTTGCCTCTCCTCTCATACAAATAAATGCTGGTTTCCATTCATATTGCCCTGATGAGTACAGGATAAAAAGCTTGAACAAAATGTGCTTTTTAGCAACAATGTAAAATTAACTCTACCATTCTTCAAATTATTTGTAGCTTCAATTGTCAAGTTGCTTTATATTTTTAATGTGAGAATTTACCATGTGGATTTTTCCATTACCTAACATACTTAAATGCTGGGATTACATTTATATTCAGACAATAAGAGCAGTTTTTGCCAAAATTCAGAAATTTTGAGATGCTAAATTTAATATTCCTTCACAATTTGAACTGCTCTGCTATCCATGTTATTCCATTTACAGATTTTACGTGTCACATTTCAAACAAACATGAAAACCTGTATCTAGTAATTTCTTTGACATACATTCATCATATCCACAAAAAAACTTGAAAATTATTCAAGTACAATTAAATTTAATGTGAGCTTAAAGGGTTTCCCATTCTCCAACTTCAAATATATCTTCAGAAAAGCATTGTCTTTGAAGTGATGTAATTAGCAGATATAGTTATTGGCTATCCCTTATTGCCCTTGAGAAGATGATAGTGAACTGTCTCCCACAGTCTTTGTAGTCCTTGGGTGTTAGGTATACCAGCTCGAAAAGGAATTCTATAATTTTGACCCAGGAACAGCAACGTAGTTCCAAATTAATTAAGGCAAGTTCTGATATGCAATGACTTATATCAATATAACAGTAAAATCACAATATCACCCAAAGACCTTCACAGCCTCACAATTAGACATTGACGCAAAGGACGAGACATTAAGACAGTGTCCAAATGCTTGGTGGTTTTAAATACTATCTTAAATGAGGAACAAAGAAATAAATTGTTGGAAAACCCTTACTGGATCTGAAAGGTTAATTCTGATTTTCCTCCACAGATGCTGCCAGACCTACTGAGTTTTTATAGCAATTTCTGTTTTTGTTTCTTATTTAAAGCATCTGTATTTTGCTCGTTATTTTTTTGTTTTATCTTAAATGAAGAAATGGAGATGGAGAGGCAGAGACATTTAGACAAGGATTTCCTGCATTAAGGACTTAGACAACCAAAGGCAAGACTGCTATTGGTAAGGTGAAGCAATTCAGTAATGCACAACAGGACAGAACCATGAGAATTTTAAAAACAAGTTGTTGGTGAACAGGACCCAGTTTGAGTCAACAAGAATGATTGTTGCTTATATAGAGCAGTGACAAGTAATTTTAATACTTAGGAAACCTCCCAAGTTACCCAAGCCTTACTTGTGGCTGCCCAATGTCGCTGCGATTATTTCACCATGGAAACAGGACATGCTGAAATGCACTTTGTTTAACAGATTTTTGTGTTTAGTTAAGTCTTGTATAAAAATATAATCTAAAATTACCTCATGATATAGTTTGCTTTTCCTTAGTTGACAAAAATTACTCCAGGGAATTTTAGACCTTGAAATGAATCCTTAATATATTGGCTGTTAATGTAACTGGTGGCAAAGAGCTTGTTGAGAGACTTACCCCATTCTTTGGATAGGCTATCCATCCCAGATCTCCCATTACAGTTCTGGAGTCCAGTAAATTAACTGTAAAAGCAAATGAAAGAATAGTCAAAAAAGGTTTACATTAGTTTGTGGCTGCAGACAGAACCAGCTGCTGACATACTAAGAAAACCTGAGAGAAAAATCTGACAGCAGGAATTCATCTTAAGGAGAAGGTAACCCATTTGCACAGATATCATCTCACACACTTCAGTTTTATTTGCAATGATGTTCAATTAAGCACCTATATCTTTTGTAGTATTTGAATTACCATAGATCGTGTTGACCTGGGACCAAGGCAAGCTAATTTTTCAGCATAAAAAATTATATTTAGGTCTATAGTCAGCATATATGTCAAATGCATTTTTTACTAAGAAATGATGCATTGATATGAGGAGTCAGCCTCAATTTTTCATCTCAGAAATACCTGTTTAACTGACTGTAATTTGATGACTGGAATCAAACACACATTATGGGTTTTGTTGCCAAGAAGATCATGGGGACTTAAGACACATCAACACAGAGCTGACCGTGCAGAGCTAAACATGAACAGTAGTGAGACCACCAGCAAAAAGGATCAAGTACCACACTAGTTTCAAGGTAGAAGTCATAACATTTGCTAACTCAATTAATGGTACTACAGAAATGGAATTCGCTTTGAGTGAAAAACTGATGCGAGAATGGAAAAAGGCAACGATCCTGAAAAAAATATTGAGTCCAAATGATCTTGAAAACTGATCTTGAAAAGCAATATAAAAATGGATCTTCGATAATCATCAACCAGAAATGCAATGTGTTTCAGAAAAACAGGGTTTTTTTTGTGCTTTTAAAAACTGTGGATAGCAAGGAGAAACAATAGCTTTTATAAACAGTGATTTGCCTGGATGGCAACATAATTTCAGAGCAAGAAATTTGATACCTATTGTGAATTCTGTTCTTTTTTTTAATGGCTCTGGGTTCCGCAATGTGCAGATGATCAGAAGCCAAGGAGTTGTTTACGAATGAAGTTGATTCTTCTCAGCAAACTGAGCAAGTTGGACATGGAAACAAGTCACAGAGACACACAGAGAGAAAGACACAGTAGGGTTTAATGTTGTCTGAAACTGTCAGTTCTCTGTAATGAAAAAAACTCAGTATAAACTTGAAGAAAATCAGATACTTGCTTTAAGCTGTGACTTATAAATTGAAAATAAGAGATACCTTCCAAGTGAATCAGTCACTACATATTTCTTACAAAGCAGTGGAAGCTTCCAGAGAAAGACAACTTAAAAGCAAGGGCTTAGCTAGCAAAATAGCACCATTCCAACATTGGAATCAGGAAGCAAACACCACTGAACTGACTTTCAAATATTTCTCTATCTCCGACAATAATCTATTTCCCTATGTGGTTGTCTGTGCGAAAGGGGGACTCTATAAGGGGATTAGAGTTTTAGTCAGTAGTGTTATATTATCAATGGTTTATATCTGTTTACCTATAGCTATGGTATAATTACTTATAATAAATAATACCTCTTGTTCAGTACTGAAATCTAGTCCATGCTTTCTGTCAGCTTTGACCTAAAGATTGGGTACTATGCATATCTTTAAAAAAAAAGCTTTCGGCTTGATTCCTAGAAAAGTAGGGCTTGATTTATGGCATGTCACCCCTGAGGGTTGTAATGATGTCTGGGGGCTCATGCTGGATTTGAATTGGATAGGACTGGAAACAGCGGCAGCAAGATTTTTGATGTGAATTGGTAGTTAATACTGAGGAAGGAAAACACGATGTTCTATACTGCACTTAAGGCAAAGAGAAAGGGTAAAGTCATCATAGCCCTACCTATTGGTTTATTATGCATCAGGCAAGCACAGGAGAAGACCCTTCATGATAACTTCAGCTGATTCAAGAAATGAACCCGAGCTTTTGGCATCACTCTAGCATCACAAAACAACTATCCAGCCAACTGAGCTAATCAATCCCAATTAAGGCAAGGCTTTGGAAACAGGAAAGGATTTCCTAAAGGTGGTACAGTTGTTGCTGGCAGCCTTAAAAGAATTTCAAATTGAAATGATTTGGCAGGTAAACTAGAGCTAGCATTGCCTGACAGATAGAAAAGGGCAGAGATAATTGAAGTGTATGCACAGCACTTAGATTTAGATAAAATATAAAAAGGATCTAGGACTTCAGAGTAGCGAATGTCACAACTGGGTGACATTCAGTTATAGTTGAAGCAGCTAGGCTATGAGGAGAAAATGAAGGAACTACAAATAGCAGGAAAAAAAACAAAGGAAAGGGCAAGAATAGATAATGAAAGGGAGATGGAATTAAGAATACAGGAATTGGAAATGAGAAGACAGAAAACACAGGCATTAATAAGCAGGTATTTTACGTGGTCAGGACTTCATAAAGATATAGAGCAATTTTGTAGAACATGCCAGATGATATGAAAATCTTAGCATGTAATCAAACCAGCACCTTCAATACCTATCCTAGCACTTAAAGAACTATTCAGTCTGGTGTTAGTAAATTGTGCAGGATCTTACCAAAAACCAAAGTGGAACATCAATATATTCTTACAACCAGAGGTATGACAAACCAATTACAGTCATATCGTACCTTCTGTGTTTTTGTAACATTGAGTTATTTAGACACACACATCAAAATAATTAGAATATTTCAACAATATTCTCAATAATGTAAACTTTTCACTGAATATAAAGCCACAGCATACAAGGAAATCTCTAAATTTGTATACATAACATATTTAAATTAGTACAAAACAATAGGCAGAAGTTAGCAACTCTTTCCCAAAATAACTGACATGTACTTCTACACACAGAAACCATTACCCTAGCTGATATTTGTTTGATTGGTCACACCAAAGATTGAATTTTCCCAGCTGCTTTGGAGACTTTTGGAACTGAACTCGCCTGCCCTTCCTATAATTTGAACACTGGTTTAAAGGTATGATTGTAGAATTAGCCAATTCAATAGCACATGCCAGGTTGACTTAATGTGAATTGCAACTTTTTTTTATTTTCACATTGCAAAGTGCTGACCATCTACATCAACAGTGCAGGTTTATATTTTGTATATGGCATATAAGTCAACCCTTGTTTTCGAAGGAATCTTTAATGGTTCAATAGTCAATTTATGAGACATGATACTTGATAACAATGTAGTTTCAATAAATGACCTTCAAGAATTAAAGTGGAAACCTGGAACTTGCTTTCCCAAAGTACTTAGAAATGGGGTCAATTTAAATTTTTAAAATTGATCACAATTTTTTTATTAAATAAAGAAAGGAAACAAAGTTTCCGCTAATCTGCCTGCTGGCAAGGCTTCACAGCAGTGTATAAAATGCTATGAAAGTTTTGTAGTAAATTAAATACTATTCAAAAAGTCTAAATGTATTGCACATTGAAATAAAACTTACTGTAATTATCTTATCGGAAACTTTGTTACCAAATGATGTGGAGAAAGGTGAGATAAATGAAATTGAAGTTCAGATCACTGTGATTGAACTGAATGGCTGAACACGCACTTAATAGTTAGTCTAGTCCTGTCCATCTGCTCTTGATTGTTAAAGTTGGATATCTGTAATAACATTCAGAGAGAAAATGACCCTTTTTACATTTACTTTTGCTTGCGTTTATTTTAAGGAACTCTATCAACTATATTGAACTGCATTTCTTAGATATAACTTATGATCAGGATGGTTTTGTTATGTACTATTTCTTCTTTAGTAAATAAGTTAAATTATGAACTGAAAATAAAATAAACTTATTGAACATCATAAAACACACATGACAAATTTGTAAACAATTGCACATATGGAATGCATTCAAAATTTTTTGCAACACCTGAAATGTTGAGATGTTGCATAAAGTTATTTCCCAATTATTTGAACTTCAGCAACTGTGCATCTGTCTACTGTGTTTGAAAAGACAAGTAACTTATCACCATTGTTACTATTGTCAAAACAGTAACAAAATTATAAATGAAATGGAGTCATGTATTGCAATAGTTTTAGAGACCAGAGCTCAGTTCACTTCCTAGTTTATTAGGTAAAAATGATGAAATATATATTTTTGCCTGAAGGACAAAGTCACAAATGCACTTTATGAACAAACATTATCCCAGATAAACCTGAATAAAATATCTTAAAGTGAAGTGCATGTGGTACAAAATGCATTTTTGCAATAACTAATATGGTACTCTAGGACTAATAATTGACATTGATATTACTTCCAGAGTTCACCTTTGCTTCTCTGTAACAGTCTCTCAATGTATAATAGCTCCCTTCTTCAAACCATCTGCAGTGCTACAATATACGCTGCATGCTCTAGTTTGCTTTCGTATTGACTATTTTTGCGCTATTTATGGCACCTACTTAAGCTGAAACAGAATTTTACATTAAATAGCTATGCAAGGAGAGCAGAAAATGTGATTGTTAGTGCAGAATTCTGCCTATTTCTTGTGATACCAGCGCATATAAAAATCTAGTAGCATCTTAATGTTATACAAATGTCTGGCTTTAGCAGCTCCCTGTAACCCTTCTACTTTCCCATTTATATCCATCAAAGTCAGTAGTCACTCTGCACAATGTTCCTCAAACGTTTTGCTGCATGGATGTTAATGAACGATGACATCATCTCGATACAGTATTTGAGAGTAAATAATCGTTTGTCACACAAGGTTATCAAAATAACATGACAATTATTTTCTGTTACTTTAACTTTAAGAAAATCGCAATAGTTATCAATGTTATCCACCACCTCGAGAGATTTCCTGAAAATGTTTTTACTGCATTCTCATTAGTAATGAAGGATACATCAATATGGATATGAACAGTGCTTCGGATCATTCACAGATTGCCATGAACTTATCTTGCGAGCTTGAACAACAATAAACATGACATTTATCAGGATAAAATGAAGACTGCACTCCACAGCTCTGGGGTCGCACATAAAAGAACTGAACCTCCTACTGCTGACTCAGTGCCAAGCGGCTGTGAAATGTCAGGTTGTGAGAGCCCTGATAAGATAAAGATTAGAACGTAATGTTTCCGCCGAGGTTATGTAATACAACCTGCGCGCTGTGCAGATACAAGAGAGTGTATTTGTAAGAGATGCTTTTGACATTGGGATGTACACTTGAAAATATACATCATGTATGAGAATGGAGAATTGTTTGTGCACCACTTGTCAAGCATGTAGCAATTCGAGACTTTCCCAGCAATTACACACTAAGCAAGTCTTCACTGTAACACATAAGACAAGTCGATACTCTCGGCTCATTTTCCCTGTTTGAAAATTAATTCACAACAGCCAAACTAAATGCTGTCCCCCTTAATATGCACAATGATCCGCCACACGACACAGCACCATCTGGTGCATGCGCAATTGAAGTTACTCAAGGCTTAGAGCGAAGGGCATATTTCAATGTTTAACTCGAAACACGAAGATCTGTGTAGGTGCAAAGTTCGCGAACTGCTGATACAGATTTGTTGTTGTTGGCTTATTCCCAATGATTCGGTCTTTAAGCGAAGCAGCCCGGCTGCAGTGCACCGACTGAGTGTGGGATCTCTATGCTGCCGGGTACAGAGATAAACCAACCTGCCTCAACATGGAAGGCAGGCAGGATGGGGTACGATTCAGTGCTTGGGGACAGTCGATACTACTACCGCCAGAATCTGCTCGTTATCCGTTATCTTCATGAAGTAAATAAGGAAGATGTGCTGTATATCAATTACAGTGACAAGAATGTCTGAACCATTCACTTAAGTTACATTATAGAGTGGACTCAGTGTGTATTGATGTAGTCAATCTTTTATAATGTAATTGCTGGAGGTCTCCTGAGAACCATAAATAAATATATCTAGAAGTAACATAATAGAACTAGCCCCTTTTTTTAAAAAAAAGAAATGACCATATTCTTAACAACAAAAAGCTTCCAATTTTTGGTCCGATAACAGGCGGGAAATAATTACTGTAAGTACAAATGTCGGGTTCAGCCACTTTGTTGTACAAATGCCCGGTAATTTTACTTGTTCCCACTGAAAATCAAAGAACATTTTTTTTACCCAGACAAGTAAGCAGTAAAAAAAAATGCTGTGTGCTTCACTACCATGCGGCGTGTTTAACAATCAGAGGTACGGATTGCTGGTTAAAGCATCGAGTGAAAACACCTAGCAAATAATCCATTTCCCTGGTTCTTCGGGATTATTGACGATTCGAAGTTTTATGCAATAATAAAATAGTTGCTGACAGACGTTAAACAATTATTAAAGTCTAACTTCATGTGAAATATATGGCAAGGGTGCTATTTACAAATCACGCGTACGGTTTATTATCAATAACTTCAGGATAACCAATTCCAGCTCCTCTTTATTCTCGGAATATTGTCAGGTACTCGTAACTCCATGGACTCAAGAGTTTACCAACTATAATTCATTTCTGCAGTTTTATTTTAAATACAGATTTTGCACTGATATTCTGTGATTGTTAATTACAAAGGTACATGATTTGTTCATTTTTTTTAAAAAAAATCCCCTCAGTACAAAAATATTAGCATTGATATTTTCAGCGCCAGCAGATGTGATCCAGTATTTCTCCCAGAATTGAACCATTCAAGGCTTATAATTATAGTATTCAATCTGAAAAGCCGACTCAGTAATTCTAAATTCGGAATGGTTCACAATGCAGGGGGTTGGATTCAGCTCTCACTTGTGAGCAGTGTAGCTGCTAATTGCTCCGATCCCCATTCACACAGTTGGGAGGAACAAAAACTACAGGCTGTAAAAACACTATTAGTCCTCCACAAATGTATTCTTCCAATCCAAGGGCAGCTCAGGGGCGGACCACACTGGAATAGTGACATTTAGTGCTACCACAAAGGTGGCATTTGAGTGAATGCCCTCAATTTTCTGCATGATGAGTCTTTGATCTCAACCAACCCATCGGGAATGTCGTGATTTTTCCTCCACTGAGGAAGGGTGAGAAGGAATCGAATTGGTTTCAGAAGCTCGCTTCAGATTTTCCACTGACTTACAGCTTGCATTTATGTCGCGTCGTAGTCAGCCTCAGGACAATGAAATAAATTTGAAGTCTGGTCATTATTGTGCTGCACAACGTACACCAGCCCGGGTGATCCCACACACAGTGACGAGATAATGACCAGTTAATACTTGGTTAAGAGATAAATATTTTCGAGACTTGGGAAGAACTCCTCTGTTTGTGTCTGAATAGCAACCTCACAACCTATACAGGATACAGATTAATAGCTCATCGGGAAATGTTATTTATAACAATGTGGTAGTCCCTCCGTGCTGCAAAGGCATGTTAGCGAAAATGATGGGCTGAGTTTGCTGAATTGGGACTTGAAATTGCAGCTTCTTGACTCAGAGGTGAAATGTTTACCACTGGGAACGTTCTCCTATTTTCCTGATATGGAAACAGTACGTTTTCCATTACGGCGGGAAAAAAAAGTATTTCATAATGCGAACATTAACCCTGCTTTTAAAGTATGGAATTGTTGGCAATAATTTGCCCTACCTCTTCCTGGTAATTGTGCAATCAAATAAAGGGCAGCTGAAAAGTTGCTCCTTCTTATCTCCTCTGTCGAATGAAATACTGGCAATTGTCTGATATTGAACATCTTTCTTGAACTCAGAGGAAACACCAAACAAAAAAAAAATCAGTTGTGAGCTGCGCCAGTGGCCTAGTTTGTAATTGCATCTCCCAATATAGGACCGGGAAGGATCCCCCTGGTCATGTGAGTCTAGACAGCTATTCATTTGTAGAATGCATCAACATTCTGTTCCAACCTGTCTTCATGGATTGTCCATACATGTATAGTATCAATTATATCAGGAATAACAATGCAGCTCAATTTTCTCCTCAACACCTAATGATGATGAAGTTAATTACAGCATTTCTATCACCATCTTGACTATAGGTTAACTATTTGTACTCTTGCCTCCAAGGCAGAAGGTTCTGTGTTCATGTTCCCATTCCAGGACTTAAACATGACAATCTCAGCTTTCAAGTAATATGTTAAACCAAGGCTCAAAATGCCCCCTCAATTGGACATAAAACACTCCATAGCATTATTCTGAGGAACAGCAGGTGCAATACTAATCTTTCTTTTATTTTCTCATTACAGCACCTGAATATTGGTATTATGATTGAATAAATAGTTACTTAAAAGTCATGTTCTTCTTATCTCCCTGTCGAAAATGACTGGCTGAACTCAAATTCTTCTTTGAAGCCAGACCAATAATCTAGAGTGCTAAATTTAGTCTCAGTACACTTGCGTACAGAGATGGTAAATCAGCCAAAGATCTTGTTCTTTTGGATGGAGAAACCTTTTTGGGAAGTATATGTGTGGACATCCTATGAAGACAGATAAGAGTTTAATTTTCATCCTTTCTCATACCATGCTGTCCCACTCCCCAAATCCAAACACAAGTACACAGCAACAAAATAATGCAATATCTAATACGAGATCTAAATGAATTGTCTACATAGGCAATGAATTGGTTGGCAGTCCGTGATCTAGAATCATAACCTATCCTTATCATAGGCTACTGTAGATGAAAGGAGAACATTAAAAAAAGCTGAGCTATGACTACTAACCTAAGAGTCAGCCATATCTCACTGGTAAATTCTATTACTGAATCAGAAGGCCATACATTTGAGTCCAACACCAGAATGTAAGCACAAAATAATGGAAATCAATTCAGTGTGGTGTTGAAAGTGCTGTTTTTCTGGTGGCATATTATTTTAAGACTTTATTTGCACTATCAAGTGGATCCCAATGTATTACTTCAAAGAAGAGCATAGGTAGCTATCATAGACAATCATTACCTCAGTCAACATCACAAAGCAATAGCAAATCATCTGGTTATTTTCATATTTATGGTTGTGAGGGCTTGTTGGACGCATTTTGGTTGCTGCACTTCCTACATTCTGACATTACAAAGTGTTTTATTTTCTTTGAAGTATTTTGAGATGTACTAAGATTGTGGAAGGTGTT
The DNA here is from genome assembly GCF_004010195.1 of Chiloscyllium plagiosum. Classification (NCBI taxonomy): domain Eukaryota; kingdom Metazoa; phylum Chordata; class Chondrichthyes; order Orectolobiformes; family Hemiscylliidae; genus Chiloscyllium; species Chiloscyllium plagiosum. The sequence continues at coordinate 126,488,809 of NC_057711.1, forward strand.
AAATAAATGCACTTTTATTTTATTTCAGAAATGGAAAGCTGCTTCAAAGCTTTCAAGAAAAATAAGGATCAGTCTACAAGTTGCAGTCTATGCAAAAATTGAATGATGTTATGCATTCAGGTAAATAGAGCTGAAGGAGAGAGCATCGTCATCAGAACTCCATTTATGAAAGGTCTTCTGGATTTTTTAAAAAGATAATTATGTGTTGATGACCTCTTTTGGGGAAGACTGTCATGAGAAGTTACTGAACCTTACATTGTGAGTGATCTGCATCAATGCACAGCCGAAATGATAAAATTGCTGTGATGCCCAGGGTTAATGACTATCTCTATTGATGCTAATTTAGCTCCCTCACACTGTCCTTAATGACAGTTGTTATTTTTTAAAAATGCATATAGACAGGAAAGGAAAACAAAACAAAATTAGCAGATTTCAGATCATCGTGGCAATCATCCCCTTTGACTTTCACAACAGCAGTGTTAGTGTTGTAAAGAGAATTATTGCTGCAAATAAAGCATCACAAGAGAACAGAACACAGAACCCCGTAAGTCCTTTCAATCGTATAGACATTGATGGACAGAAAAACACCCATTGACCAACCAGTCTGTTCCACCCAACATTGATGTCTTGTGCAGCACAATCCCTGACACTCCTCACATCACCTGACATTATTTAATGTCCTGAGAAAGGTAAGGAAAAGAATAGAAACTTAAACCAAGTTAGGGGGAATATTTGGAATTTCTTTCCTGTCGGTTGAGAAACATTGCTGTATTCAGCGAAATAAATCTTTCACCAGTTCACAGAATTCTGAATATCTCAATCACAAGAACTTGTAACTTCTGACTACAAACCTTAGTCACTCATAAGACATAGTGGAAGCATAAGTATTTCCTTTCAATTTTATCCATACACACATATCTTTCCGACAGTGAACTTTGAAGATGTAAAATCTCAAAAGAGGCCCTGAGAATCCATTAAAAACTTCTGGGAATTCTCATTTTCATTGTTTTTTGCTTCAAGGAAGCAGGAGCCCTTTCTAATGTATTAACGTACTTCATCATAATCAACACCATACATCATGTACTCAGGCAGAATGTTCTTGATGCATTAGTACAGTAGGAGTGCATGCATGCCAAAGCCACATTTTTCTTGTCACAAATCTCCACCTGTAAATGATTAAATACTGCAAATTAACTATCTGACTTCATTTACATGAGAACTAATTGCTTAAACATATTTTCTCTGTTATGTAATCATACTGTACAGTATCTTTCTGAGTTTTATTGTTCTTTGTATTGAGAGCACCATAAATATGTTCTCCGATATCTTTGATCAATTCTGCTTGATATGATTCACTAATGGATTCTGCTGTTATCACCACCATCCTTTAGGATGAAAAGCTTCCCTTCCAACTTTCTCAAAAACAGCCTGGCCATTAAAACTGCTCTTTTTTTCCCTGCAAGATAGTAAAGTAAAAATGAGCAAAAAATGCTAAGTGAGCACCAATGTCAAGCCCGATGAAGGGCTGAAACGTCGATTTTGCTGCTCCTCGGATGCTGCCTGAACTGCTGTGCTCTTCCAGCACCACAAATCCATATCCAGAAATGCCCACTCATTTCTCAGCATTTTGAACAGGCCTCAATTCTTTTGGAGTTTTGCAACTGGGATTCAAAGGTTTTCTACATGTTTGGCATGCTGCAATTCTAAATATTCCTTCCAGCAACAAAAAAAAATGTGGTCTGTGAGAAGGCACATAAACCACCCAAATTTGAATGTGTAAAAGACATTCTTCATTCAAAAGACCAATGCATTTTATTTGATTTGCCAGCATTCACCACTGCAGGGATAACTGAAGCAGAATTACAACAATCTTTGTTTATTTTAGCTGTCTGGTGATATTAGAAGTTTAGCCATCCCATGTTATGTTCATTATCTAGTTCTTAACCTTGTAAGCACAGTACATGAATGAATTATTTGCTATATGTTTTGTGCCATATGTACCAACACTGTTTCTGTCAACGTTCTGCTCACGCCCACTATTAATGCCAAAGAAAGCGTGTAACAGTAAAAGCGTCCTCATAAATCAAGCATTATAATCTTTGAAAAATGAAGTCAGTAGACATATAAAACATGAATTGGGACAGTAATAAAATGCCAGCGACCGAGGCAAACCTATTCATTAATTCCAACAGCATCGCTGCTCCCACCCACAAACACCAGCCAACCTCCTATAAAATTTACCCCCAGTTACCCTCAGTAACTTTACCAGTAAGCGCGTGGATTCCACCAGCGCGCTCTGGTGCAGCGGAAAGATACCATTATGACTCACACGGTACAAATGCATGTGGCCTCAGAGACATTGATCCACCGTTAAAGTGAACTAATAAGCACCAAATTTCACCGGGTTCTCCTCGCACTCAGCAAACAAGAAAAAAAAAGCTTTCTGTAAAGACCATAAGCCAGGGAAAAAAAAACACTGTGCTATGTGAATGTGACAAGGAAATATAAGCATGCTGAACATAAACGACGTTGGGTTTCATTTTAAAAGAATATACAGTTAATGGCATGGTGAGACGTGTTCTCTATTCAGAAGTTTGAATTGTATGTAAGACAATCCTTCTGAATGTGAGCTGTTTTATGTACGTGGGCAAAATAATCGATGACGCGACACCTCGGTTCCATAATCATTTAAATGTGGCTTTAAAAGTCGATATTCATCTTTCAGCCGGTCATCTTTCTCCTGATAAAAGCACACAGCGAATTTCCAGCCTTTTGTCTCAATGTCCGGATTTCACTGTGTGCAGGGTTTCTATTTGGTTGTAAATTCTTTATTCTTGCATGTGTAAAAATTAAAGACCGGTTGAGACACTGGCATTTTTCTAGTCTGATTCGACATAAACATTTCCTATTGCAAGTGTCCTAGCTACAGAAAGGCCTGGGGGTGGGGAGCATATAATTTTCATCAGCATTAGTTTAAAAAGCAAAACTTACGTCGAGTTTCGTTTGTCATTTCTACTTAAAAAGCATATTTTGTGCTTTTGTGTTTGTATCTGTGTGTTTGTGTGTCTGTGTGTATGCCTGTGTATTTGTGTGTTTGTGTCAGTGTTTGTGTGTCTGATTGTGTCTGTGTGTGTCTGTGACTGTGTATGCGTGTCTGTGTGTATCTGTGACTGTGTATGATGTGTGTCTGTGTCTGTGTTGTGTGCCTGTGCGTGTGCATGTGTGTCTATGTGTCTGTGACTGTCTGTGCGTGTGTATGTGTGTCTGTGTCTGTGTGTCTGTGACTCTGTGTGTGCCTGTGCGTGTGTATGTGTGTCTGTGACTGTGTGTCTGTGACTGTGTATCTGGGGCTGTGTGTGTCTGTAACTGTGTGTGTCTGTGCGTGTGTATGTGTGCGTCCGTGTGTTTGTGTTTGTTATGGGAAGTCCAACAAAATAGATGAGCCTTTGGTGACCACAAAGTAAACAGTAATTTGGATTACACTACCGACTGTGCAAACCGATAAAATTCACTAGCGTCCCCATCCCCTCCCAACATCCCCACACACGCACGCATACACAAACACCCCCAAGAGTTAATCTGCTCCCTCTCCCTAGCTTGAGATCAGCGCAATGATGAATTGGTTTTAAGAAAACAAACGTTCGAACTGAGTTTTATCCACTCTCCCCCCCGCAAAAGAAAATATAAAACGCATTTAAGTGCCGCCTTTGCAGATAATTGGGGAATATAAATCTTACATTCAGAATTATATAGCTTACAAACAAGGGGGCGTGCCTCAAGCGAAGAATGAACCTTCTGTATCAAATGTGACCCACGCAGTCCCAACACGCTGGGCTGCGATTAAATCGTTAAAACGGTGGAACACACCACCACAGTCACTGTCACCAAACTCAATGTAATGCAGTCAATGGAACACGCACTCGCTGTGTAACCCTGATTCTTACTTAGCCAGCGAATTTCAGTGACAATTTCTGTTGGGAGTGCAACATTGATTGAAGCAAAGTCAGGTCGTCCATGGTGCGCTGTTCTGAACGTTGGTGGGTAACGTGGTTGACCAGGGGCCAAGATGAATTGCGGTCATTGTAAAATCAGTCAGAGTCGGTTCACGGTGCAATCAATGTGCCCCCCACCCCGTTTAAAAACGTGCGATTGCCAGTGTCGAAATGATATTTGAAACTGTGGAAAAGAATTTCACACCGCCGCAAATTAATCTGAACTACAAATGATTCAGACAGCACTGTCTCCAAGGCTTTAGATAGAGTAGGGACATTCACTAGGCGCTAGAGGCAGGTCCACATGCTTACACACGTACACGCGAATACCACTCGCCCTTGTTTTTAAGCTCCTTGCCCCTTCAGAAAAAGTTAGCAACTTTCAAAGGTTTTCTGCACCAAGACGATTTATTTTCAAATGTTTCTGTGTCCCCAACCGTAAACCCATTTTTTCCTGCCACTGTGCCCCCCGCCCGCAGTCTCGGTGTGAGAGCCGACACATTGCTGCCTGTGTCTCTCCCTCATTCCCCCCCCGTTGCAAGTCCGGGCTAACAACATCTCTGCAGTTAAAGAAGGAGAGTTTCCCAAAGTTGCTCCCCCCGCCCCAAACCATCCAAACCCACATCCCCTGCAAAGAAAAAATAACGGGAAAACTCCAACCAGAGGTACGGGGGGCAGGTTGAGATGGTGGACTTGCAGCCCAGTGGAGGAAACAGAGCCTGGGGGAAGGGGAATTCCACTTTGAGAACTGAATTCCGAGCTATGGGAGAACAACACTAAAGAACTTCGACTCGCTTGGGCACATTGGTCATCTGCACGTAAAATAATATTAAGCAGCAAAAGCAAACAAAAAAGGAGAAGAGGGCACTCGAGTGTGGGCTCGGCTCTAACCCGGACTCAACGATCTGGAGCAGAGGCTGGGAGCTGTGGCCGGGAAACAGGAAAGTGACTGGGAGCTGGACTCTGGGGATTGTGAGAGTGTATGTGCGAGTGTGTGTGTGTGTGTGTGTTGGGGGGTGTGGGTGAGTGAAGAGGTGTACAGAATGGGAGGATGGGATACGAATTGGGATCCGGGCACTGGACCCAAAGCACAGTGTGTCTGGGGTTTGGGGATTTGGGATCTGGACTTTGGGCACTATAAATGCGGATTTGGGATCTGGGAGCTAGACTTTGGGCACGATGCGTACGGATTTGGGATCTGGGATTTGGGCGTTATATATGTGGATTTGGGGTTTGGGACCTGTAAACTGGATTCTGGGCATTGTGAGTGTGTGCAGGGGAATGTGGAATTTGAGATGGGAACTCGACTCTGGGCACTGTGTGTGGGGAAGGGGAAGTTGGGATCTGGGAACATGACTCTGGGCACTGTGTGTGTGAACACTGCGGTCTAAAGTCTGAGACCTGGTGTCTGGAAACTGGAGTGTGGGTATCGGGATCGGGAGCTGATAGTTTGGAAGTTGAGATGTGGAAGGCACAATCCGCTGTCTGGCAGACAGAATCCGGGAATGGGGATCTGAGTTCGTGAGCTGGAAATCTGGAGCCCAGGAGCAGGGAGTTGGGAGCCTGGCTGTGGGAGGCACGCATATAGAAGTGACAGAACAGAAAAGCACGGTGGCGGTACCGAGATGGTATTCTCTCTCTGTGTGTGTGTCTCGCTGTCAGCAAGTTCAATGGTTTGAGCTGCTTTCCTTGGCTTACCTTGGTTGTGCCCGGCGGCTCCCTGACACTCCTGCGGCTTCCAGCAGAGCAGGCACAAGAGGCAGGAATAAGTCCAGCAGAAAAGTGGCGCCCGGAGCGGTGCCGCCTCGCTCGGCCGCTGTGCCATCGCTGGGGACCCGGGCCACAGTGCAGGGTGGGCGGCTAGCGCTCGCTGTCTGGCCCCGCTCAGTCTGGAAGTGACCCCCGGCCGGCTCACCGTCTCCCAGTCCGGCCGGCCGCCAGCGACAGGAGGCTGCTCAGTGCTCTGTCTGCCTATATATATATATCTCTGTGCAGACTCTGTACCAACACACACACACACACCGAGGGGGCGGAGGAGGTGCAACTCTCTGCACGACAGACTTGGGGAAGGGGGGGATGGGATGGAGGGGAGGGGGTGTATTGTGGGGCTAAGGTACAGAGGGTTGGAGATGAACTACGGGAGAGGTTGGTCCACACGCTGCAACACCCGCTCCCCCATCTTCTCTGAGTCACAGGCACTCACTGGTCTCCAGAGGACACAGGATGCCTGATTCCAACCCCATCCCTCCCGCCTCAAGCGGCTCTAAACCACTCAACACTGTTTGAAGCAAGTGTGTGTGTGAGAGACACTGAGCTAATTCATGCGCATTCCCTGCTGCACTGTGTGTGTGTGTTTTGGAGGTGGTGGGGAGGAGCTACTCAGCGTCTGTCAATCAGCCGCTCCACTATCACCACCCACAACCCTCCCCCCCCCACCCCCTTGCAAGAAGTTAGCTCAGGACCCGCTGGAGCTGCCAATTCCCTGTCGTCCCCCTTGCACCACAGAATCCCCTTCGATCCTCTCCGCGAATATTATAGAAATCTGGTTTCTCTCAAAATCATTAGCCCTGTGTGAGATTGGAGGTAGGTGCAATAGCCACTGAACACCACCGCCCCCCCACACCGAAAAAAATGTTTGTGTTTTGTAATCCAATTCCAAAATCTCGGATTCTGTAGGCTGATGAAATACGACAGGGTTTGGCGCACCCTCCTGAAAAACACACCATTCTGATCTGACTGTAATATTTACTCTCCTGGTTAATTTTTACTGTTCTAATTTCTGGATTGATGGACGTTTAGTGAGATGTCTCTTTTGTATATCATTCAGTGCAAACCTTGAAACCACAAACGTCACACTTTTACATTTCCACAATAGATGTTTCGATTCCTGCTAGATTGAAGTCAGGATTTAGTTATGTCGGTCCCCTAACATTACCATGAGGAAAACTTACACTTGGTAACAGAATAATGTCTACTTTATTTCAGTGCATCAAACCTTTTGAGCTATCCACTTGGAAAATACACCGTTTTGAGTAGGACCATTATTTATTTGACATTTTTCTGAACAATTGGTTATAATCCAGTACTCTCCCAGTAGCTTTAGTTCACTTATTTTTCCCCTATTTACTCTTGATGTATCTCTGTGTATTTTCGGGGCTTCCAATTTGTTGTTCTCAGGAGGGTCAGTGTGGACTTGTTGGGCCGAAGGGCCTGTTTCCACTGTAACTAATCTAATCTAATCAGACCTGTTGAAAGCAATCTTTTTTTTCTGAGCCGCACGCTTGACGCCTGTTCTTGGCATCGACTCTCGAGTTTCCCTCTCAGTGCACCCAGCTCCGAGGACCCGCTGCCGCTCAGTCTCTCTGAGAGAGAGATATTCTCACTTCACAGACGGTGTTTTTATCTCTCCCTCCAATCGCTCTCCGATATTCAATAACCTTCGAGACTGGATCTGAAGCAGCACCGATGCTGCACCGTGAGATGCTGTGTTTCGTGTCAAAGCAACTGACCAAATCTTCCCAACTCCTGTCCCTAACCACTCCGCAACTGGGGCTGTTGGCTCGGAATTTCATCATTAAAGTAACCGCTTTCATCTGATCTGGCCCTACATGTGAATCGCCAGCAACTGTTAACGCCGTCACTCTCACTGGCAAATTGGTTAGTGGTTTTCGCAACAAATACTGAGGTCACAAAATTGCGGCCATTCAACGTGTAACCCCTTCCTCCATCTCCCGCGGTCAGTTACAAGCATGCTGGTAAAGAGAAGCGAAAGCAACATTGATCAGAAACAGCTAGGAAGCTGCAGAGAGAGAAAGAGAGAGAATAAGACACAGGGGTGGTGAAATTAGCCCAGACCAGGAGGACAAACCGGGCTCTTAGTTAAAGGGCAAATGATTTTCCACTACGTCTGGTCCTTCCACTAAAGATGAGCATAGGGCCCTAGTTACAAAGTCCTCTTGGAGAGTGGGTGCCTAATCTCACTGGCGCTTTTATTCGTTTTGTAATGATAACTCTTAAGCAATATTATAAAGAGTGCCTTAGTGCGGGGAGGCCTTTTCCTCATGATCATGCGGCCGACGCACCTCCATTTACAATCCCAGAAATGTATACAGCAGAAGGATGTGTATATGGAGAACATGTTAATATACTGGCTTAATTATTCGAAAACTGTGAGGGCTCCCCCCGCAATGTGGATCATTATCACACGTCTCTTCAGATTTCTCTGCCCCACATTTTTGTGTCCTATTGAACAGTGAACAAGTAAGAAGTTAAATTCAAGGCAGTCGTGCAAAACAGTTGATGCAACGCTACTGGAATTGAAGTTCAGGATATATACACATCCAGAGCTAGATATCACAGCGTCTGATTAATTCCCCTTAACTCACCAAGTCTTTCTGTTGTACCATGGTGTGCAGTTCTAATTTATATTCTGAGGGCGTGACTGGGAAGGTCAATTCCCAGAAGACCTCTATTTTACACACAAGAAAATCAAACCTGATGGTTCACACGATGTAAAATAACACTTATTGGCTGGCAGCAGCACGCAGTGTTCAATAATTCATTTAAAGGCGAGCCTCAGATTCTATCAGGGACCATTGCACCCACTGAATAAACTGAATGCTGTCAAACTTCACGGGAAAGCGTAGGCTCAGCTCTTCCAACAGAATTTGACAACAAGGAAGTTTAAGGCCAGTTTTGATTGTAACGAATGCTGCGTGCTAACGCAAGCTTTGATATGGCAATTTTTAAAATGTTACTAAATTAGTGATGTAAGAACCAGATTAGGCTGTTCTGTCCCCTGGAATTAGCTCAACTCTTCAGTTAGATCAAGGCTGAATCGCATCTCGATTCAATTTTCCCAATTTGAAAATTAAATTTTTGGGTGTGTTTTAAAATAGATTAGAGATCAGGGTCCAGGATTTGCTCATTGGAACGCCGGTTAACAAGTTGTAGGCATTTTGACTCTGGTATTTAAAAATGCGTTGATATTTGTGATATCTTAAGCAATGACTAGAATGTAATTCGTGGAGAATTGATAAAAAAGCAGCTACATATTTCAATGAAAGTAAAAAATAAAGTTTTAACCAAATTTATTTCAAAGGCATCATAATGAGGAAAGATTAGTTGGGCCATTAGGTGCCAAATAATTTATTATTTCTGAAAACCCTAATTATTATTGGACAATCGTAGGAATCAATTTCTATTAATCTACAAATAGGTAAGACATGAGGAAAGCCTTACTAGTGAATATACTTGGGCATTAATGCCTTAAGTCACCTTTTCTCTCAAAAATGTTAAATTTTCCACAATCATACCTCAACTTTAGATTGTGATATATTTCAAGGGTTATTTTTGAAACTACTTTGATTTGCATCTGAATGTATCAATGCTAACTATTTCTTGTGAGTGTCTTGGACAGATTGATCTCTCTCACCAAAATATTGGCCTGAATTTTAACTCTCAAAAATGGGTGGGAAAGAGTTATGTCAGAAGTAAAAAGGCAAAGAAAACCCCAAGGGGAAACAAAAACAAACCCCCTTCCAGCCCACTTGGGGTTTTAGTAAAACTGGTTGAGAGAAGGGAAACCAACAACTTGCAGAAAGGAGCTTGATCATTTCAAACTTATAATGAGGCCATGCTTTTCTTTCAACTGCCATTTTGTCTGTCTCCATAGGCAACCAGATTTCTCAGGCCGTGGGATACTCAGTGGTTTAAAGGATGCAGTAAAACTGAGTCCACAATAAAAAGTGCCTTTATAACGCCATTTATTGGTCAGGAGGAGCAGGAATGCTTGTTCCACACCTGAAAAGCTACCCAGTAAACCATTCTAGCCTCACCTGTGATCGTTCCACTCTCTACCCCGCCACCATTGAACACCATTATGCCATTAGATCGCTCCCAAACTACCACTCAAACACTTTATCCTCATTCTGCCCATGACCCAGGCTGTGGCTTGTCCTCCACTACTACCCACTGTAATTTGGACATCCCCTCTGTAATTGCAATAATCTGCATGATGTCTTTAACTCTCTCAATGTACTTACTTGCCTTCTTGATTTTGTCCTTGTGAAACTAGTCTTCTTACTCTCCTCAACCCCTCAGTTCTCCCATTCCTCAAGCGGTCTCTCCAATTTTTCAATCAGCTTGTCAGTGGATAGAAAGCTCTGCAATTAAATACTTAAGGACATTCTGGGAACCAATTTTCAGGTTTCCTGATCTCACAGCAACTTCACCAGCCCACCATGTCCATACAGAACTTGTTTAAGGCTCTAATCTAAGGCACTGCTTCAGCAGATTAGTTTTGAATTCATTCTCCTACACACGTGGATAAATTCCTTCAGTTCCACTCTTCGGGAAAAGGTGAAACAAGTTTTCATGATCTATAATATTTAATCCCTTTTGTGTCCCAGAGGTAATTATATCAGAATTCTGTCTCTTTTTGCCTTCTCCAGTAATAATCTGTCCAATTTTCACAATCACTTGTAATGCAATTCTTCCATTTACTCAATTATTCTGGTTGCTCTTTATTGTAGCATTTCAATAACCATTGCTTTGTCCTGTGTGATTGAAACTGCACATATTTTTCTAAATGCAGTCACACCAATGATTTATAATGTGGTAGAACATCCTAACTGTTTCAGCTGAATATTCAGCTGAAAATCCCAATGTTTGAGTTGCTTTCCTCTCCTACAAAAAATTGTTGCGGCAGCTTCAACTTGTCAATCTGAATCTCCATATCATTCCTTTATCCCCACATGCATTACATATTTCCTTTAAGTAACAGTTATTTCTGGAAGGTTGTAATCCCTTGTGAAGCACTTTGCATTTCCCTTGCGTGACTTTCAAAGGACAACTATCCACCCAATTTCCAGGTTTGTTCAAACCCATCCCATTCAACTTTGCAGTTTACAGGCTTTGTATCACCTGCAAATTATGCTACTGCTCAAGTGATTCCTGTTTCCATACTAGTTATGGAGATAGTAATCAATAAAAGGTCTCAAGTAAACACCTGTTAGGCTTGAATACTAACAATCTGCCAAGCTGACAATTTGTAAACCACCATTCAGTTTTATGACTGAACCAATTACACAGTTGTTAGAAAATATGTCACAGATCCCCATTTTACATTTTATTTTGAGTAGCCTTGCAGAACAGCTGCATGAAAAATCTGAAGAAAGGTAAAGAAAAATCAGAAAACTATGTTCTGAAGATCCGGACCCACAATATTAATTCTAATTTCTCTCCCCAGATGTTACCAGACCTGCAGTGTTTTTCCAGCGATTTCTGTTTTTGTTTTGTGTAGGAACAATCTCACTGAAATCCAACTTCACGACATGGACTGACTTCCTTTTGTAAAAATCCCCTTTGCTACATCTTCTAAGAAATTATTTGTCTCCTATCTCTTAGCCTAAACTTCCTATCTTTTATGATTTAATTCTTCACACCATGTTCTTATTTTTATTAACATTTATTTCATAGCTGTAGCTACAAGTAGCACCACACTCACTGGTCTATAATTTTCTTGCACACTTTTGCTACCTTTTGTTTTTAAGTTTGGAAGAATATCTGCTTTTCTCCAAGAACCTGGCATTTCTCTAGCTTTGAGCTATTGGGGTACTTGTATCAGAGGGCCTGCAATTCTATCTCCTAGTTACAAAAGATCCTTGGGTAGATCTTATCAGGATCCAAAGATTTATTCACCTCAACTGTGCACAACTGTGTGGCAATCATGTTGGTAGTAATTTGAACAGCATCTCCTCACATTTACAACACATTTTCGGTTCCTTTACAACACATTCTAGGTTCCTTTACAGCTTTCTGCTACTTCCAATGATGCAGCCATCCTAAATCATCCACATTCATTCTGTCCATGATTATCATAACAATTATAATTCATCTCCAGTGATTTTATTTTCTACTGGACAAAAAACAATCCCACCAATGAGACTCTTGTGCAATGCTGGAATACAGCGTAATCATATCCATATTAATAAATATTGATTATATGACTGATAAATATTCTGATATCATATATTATAAGGATTTTCTGGTTATTTATTATCTTGTGTACATAATAAAATATGTCTTAAAGTGGTTGCAGGACAGTAATTTAATTTTGGATAAGCTTCATTCCCATGATTTAGGAGCCTTCAGATACATTGTTCTTTTCTAATTATAACAGAAACATTCATTACTCCTTGCACATTGTATTAATCTGTTAGAAAGTTGAAAGCAGAGCTGCTAATAAAGTTATGCAGCACTCTTTGAGTTATTTCCAGAAAATATAATTGATCTGAAGGAAACAGTTAAAGGATGGGACCAAGTAATTTAATTTGATGATAAGATCTATGATAATAGTAATCCCCAGCCCACCTATTCTAATAAGTGAACTTATTAGAAGTTAGAGACGCAGATGAGGGAGTATTGTAAATGTTCTGATAGACTAAAGGAAAAAAAATCCATCAAAATACAGTTTCATCTAAGAAATTAAAGTTTTAATTAAATACTCTGCACCACATTTTATTAAAGTAACTTTTGTGGTATAGTGCAAAATGAGTGCACATCTTATTTGGTAAGCTGAAGAAAAATGTCTGTAGAGAAAGCTGGAAGTTTAAGCAGTTTCACTTTTTTTCCATTCCTTTCATATCTGAGTTCTGAAGTGCAGTGAAACTTTCTCATAATGTTGCTCTGGCGGCACGATTACATAAAGTAAATATTATGGCTTCTGGTGCTATTGTTGTATTGCAATGGATAAAATAATAGTTGATATTCCATTCTAGGCTCACAAGTTGACTTATTACTACTAGAAAACTTGTGTTGTATTATAACTATTTTTCACCACTGTCAGAAAACATAAGTTAGTGCATTGCAAATTATATTTGTTACTTTGCCACCTGTGTTTCTAAAACCCACCCACATTTCATTGAATGAAAGGATGGGTAAGGGTCCCATTCTCAAATCATTGCTCACACAATTTTATCAACAGCAGCTACAGGAAAGCCAGCCTCTGCTTCCTCAACCTCTCCTCTCCATAAAGAAACTCATTGTTATCTAAAAAAAAATCCATCAGTTTTCTCAAAAAATATAGCGGTTGAATATTGAAGTAACTTTCATGCAGGATATCCCAAACTGCTTCAAGTTAATGCAGTATTTTAGAAATACAGTCATGATGATGCACGGAAAGCACAACTTTCTTAGAGCAAAATTCCACAAACATTAATGTGATCAATGTCAAATTAAATTTTTGTAGTTACATTGGTTGAATGATAAACATAATCTAACATGTATCTCTCATACCTCTATTCTCCTTGGAATAATGCTATAAGAATTTTGGAAGTTTCATTTTAACTTTCTCATCCAGAGGATGTGTACCTGGATTTTGTGCAAAATTTTCCAGTGCTTTAATTTTGATATCTGCATTGACAAGCCAAAAGTTTGTCGAATTTTAAGTGCAATTTGCTTTTCATGCAAATCAAGTTACTGTGATGTTTTGTGCAACTTTAAAAATATTTGTTAAAAGCAAGCCCTGCTTACAAAAATGGTTATGCCGTCAGGCTGAAGTAATCACCACTAGGAATTTCAGCTAATTGTCCTACTTTGTAGGCCTGCTACAAAACTCCAAAATTAAACTGGATCTTTTGGATGCACAGACACTAATTGATATGTTTTGAGCAGATTTGAAGGAGTTTATTTTTAAATTACTAAGAAACTGACAAATATATCCCATTCTAACTCAAAAATAATTTTGCACAATATTTAAAATTATTTTCAGTAAATTAAAATTGAGTCAATCACAGGCGTAAATTGCTTTTTGTGATAAACCTGTTTTCAGCTGTTTTAATAATGAACACTGATAAATATGCTTCGGCAGGTGTTCATTTTAAAAAAGAAAACCAAAGACTGACTACACTGTCATAATTTTATTAGGAATTGTATCTTAGAAAAAAAAACATTTTCTATAACTTATAATCATATTACTCATTTGTGCTGTACTCTCACTATGTACTTAAAAAGCTTCTTTTCATGAAAAATTCATTTTCAGCTTAATAAAATAGGTAATACTCAGCATCTGTGGGAGATTTAGAGTTAATGGTCGCAATTGACAATCTTTGATTAAAACATTCTTTATATTACTAATGCTTCTGTCAAAGCCATTGACTGTGCAAAGTCTGATGAAAACATTAAAAGCTGAATTAAAAGATGCATTCCATTAGTATTCTGTAGCTGGTTTGGAATGCTAAGTGCCAAATATAGCGATAGCATCAATTTAAAACTCTTTGAAATATGTCTTAACATTTTTGTCTTTTCTACCACACTCCTGCCATTCCTGGATCCTGTCATTCCCTCTGCTGTTTCACAACACACCTTCTGTCTTTTTCAGATGGAAACCTTTTTTTTATAGTGGGTAGACTATAAATATTTCAGTTGATGTCAGAGGAAGCACCTCAGAGAATAAAATCTCTCAGCACTTTATCAACAGATGTGCACTGTGTCATATTGTTTTGGAATGTATGTCAACAATGTTATATCTCCAAAGACTTTGTATAATTTGTTTTTATAATATTTGTATACACTGGAACTAAAATCAACTGCAAATTATCTACTTGGTAATAATGTTACAGGTTAGTTAATCTGAGAATATTATCCTATCTATGCCATTCTTAACAATCAGTAAATCTCACAAAATCAAATATTTCAGAAACTATGTTAATAAATAACTACTACCTTTGAAACTAATGCAAGTTAGAAATATAATTCCATCAAAATTCTGTATTAACACATGAAGTAATGCATAAAAGGGACTAATTAAAGTCTGACTTTTGATTTAAAGACTTTTGTCATATTCTTTATGATAGCCACAAAATCTCAATTCCTGATTAAAATTATCCATTATTCTATTCTTATGACTAAATCAGGGAAGAGTAAATTGCATTTTCAACATATGATAGCAACTAGATGAGATTTTAATTGGAATAGGGCTTTGCATAGATTCAAATGGAATCATTATAATCTCAAAAGCACTGCTTCCTTGCAGAAAAAAAAGTGTATAAATGAACCAAATGTTATTCCTGATTTATGATTCTCACTCGATACATTTGCTATGATTATTTAATCCTATGTAAACATCATTACATATCAAATATGAAGTGTATGGCATTTTAATTTCAAATTATATTTTTGCCTGATTGCGAAGAGTTTTGAGACATTTTACTGTGTTGGGGATAGTATATAAATGCCAGTTGATGTTGGCCATTTTTGTTTCTCACTAGCTGTTTGCAGTAAAACTGAGACATCATGTAACTGTGTGCTCCACAGTTTAAACTATAAATTCTAAAAAAATTCTGGTTACGTGGAAATGGATTTTTTGCTATAAGTTAAAGTAATGATAATGGTTCTTGACCTTTGAAGCACTATTTTTACATTCTATTATTTAACAAGCTACAATATATGATACAACATGTAATGGTTGTGCTAAGAGCTCTTGTGATGAAGTTGTAGTTTCCCTGCCTTTGGGCTAAATGGCCTGGGTTCAAATCTCACCTGTTTCAAATATGTGTCATGACATGCCTGAACAACGTGATTTTAAAAAAAAACACTATAATGGTTATGTTGCCGGAATGGTCAAACAAAGTTATGAGTTAATATTTTTTGTTCAAACCCCATTTGGATTAGTTTTTAAAAATCTAGTTATTAAAAAAAGATTTACCATAAAACTATCAGAGTGTTGTCAAATCACTGATAACCTTTAGGTACAGAAACATGTTACTTTATCCTGTTTAGCAGGTATACTTCATCCTTTCTCCAGGATGACATCAATGTTGTGTCTTTAATGCATTCTGGTGTGGCCTACCAAGCTATTCTGAGCAACTCAAGATGAGCAATAATTATTGGCCTTTCCAGTGACATGCATACTCTGAGAATGTAAAAAAAAAGTTGATTTAAAAAATCACTTGATGCATCAAAGTTTATTAGTTACACAAATCCTATCTTGTTTAAAATGTCATACAGCTTATTGTCATTTTATCTGTTTTTAAGACAAAATAAACAACATATTTTAGCATTTCAAGTCTGTTTTCTGTTATTTCATGGATATTGTATATTCACAATGAGATCTGATGAAGTGCAGAAGATAAACAAGATAATACATATATTTCTGAATAATTATCGATACAGCAATCCACAGTAGCATATTCTGGACTTATTCTTTTTCTAACGTATTCAAGGCTATACATTATCTTATACATATTGTACATTATAGAATAAAATATTCCTTAAAATGGTTACAGAGTAGTAATGATAGAGTTTTGGTTTAATTAAGTCATAATTAAGTCTAATGGATTATTGCAATACCAAAATTGTGGAAAACAGTACTAAATTTTATTTGTCTATCGTTATATCTGCAAATAATTGTGTTGAAATCCTATTTTTATTGTTAAGTAATTAAGATTTTATTTATGTTAAATCACCCCCTTCTAGAGTTGCTCCCTTCTGTATCCCAGTTTGTTGCCTCCAATACCTCCATTGGAGATGGGAAGGTGAGGGATTGGTGGCATTATCGCGAGACTATTAATCCAGAAACTCAGCCAATGTTCTGGGAACACAGGTTTGAAGTGGCTACAGCAGATTGTGGAATTTGATTTCAATGAAAAACATATCTGGAATTAAGATGTTACTGATGACTATGAAATCATTGCTGATTGTTGAAAATCCATCTAGCTCACGAATGTATTTCTTGGAAGGAAATCTACCATCCTCACGTGATCTGGCCTACATGTGAGTCCAGACCCACAGTAATATAGTTGACTCTCAGTAGCCTCTGAAATGGTCTAGCAATCCATTCAGTTTCAATAGCTACAAAGTCCCAACAAAGAAAGTAAACTGGACAAACTACCTGGCATCGACTTAGGCACTGGAAAAGATAATGGCAGAAACAGCCCTGCTGATGCTGCAAATTCCCCCTTACTAACATCTGAGGCTAGTGTGAAAATTGGGAGAGCTGTCTCAAACACTAGCGAAGCAACAGCCTGATGTAGTCATACTCACAGAATCATATCTTACAGTCAATGTCCCAGCCACCACCATCACCATCCCTAGATATGTCCTGTCCCACCAATGGTTCAGGCCCAGCAAAAGTCCTCAACATTGACTCTAGACCCCATGAAGTCTCATGGCTTCAGATTAAATATGGGCAAGGAAGTCTCTTTTGATGATGAATCAGTCCTTCTCCATGTTGAACAACACTTGGAGGAAGTATTGAGGGTGGCAAGGTCACAAAATGTAATCTTGGTGGGGATTTCAATGTCCGCCATCAAGAGTGGCTCAGCAACAGCACTATTAACCCACTGGTCGGGTCTTAATGGACATAGTTGCTAGACTAGGTCTGCGGCAGGTGGTGAGGGAACCAACAAGAGGGCAAAATATACCTGACTTCATCCTTACTAATCTGCTGGCTGCAGATGCATCTGTCAATGGCAGTATCAGTAAAAGTGACCACTGCACAGTCCTTGTGGAGACGAAGTCCCGCCTTCACTTTAAAAATATCCTCCATCATATTGTGTGGCATGATCACTGTGCTAAATGAGACAGCTGTGCTAAGTGGGACAAACTCTGAACAGATCTGGCAACTCAAGATTGGGCATCTAGGAGGTGCTGTAGGCCATCAACTGAATCAGAACTGTACTCCAGCAAACTCATGGCCTGGCATATCCCCCAGTCAACCATTACCATCTAGCCAGGGAATCAACCCAGGTTCAATGGAGAGTGCAGGAGGGCAAGCTAGGACCAGCACAGGCATATACAAAAATGATATATCAGCCTGGTGAAGCCACCAAACAGAACTACTTGCATGCCAAACAGGCATAAGCAGTAAGCTATTGACAGAGCTAAGCGATTACGCAGAAACTCAACTGGATTTGTCACAGAAACACATTGATTATAAGAGCAGGTTAGAGGCTTGGAATATTGAGTCAAGTAACTCACCTCCTAACTCCCCAAAGCGTGTCTTCCATCTGCAAGGCACAAGTCATGAATGTGATGGAATACTCCTCACTTGTCTGGATGAATGCTGCTCCAATAACACTCAAGAAGCTTGACACCATCGAGGACAAAGCAACCCACATCCACAAGCATTCATTTCCTCCACCACTGACACTCAGTAGCAGCAGTGTGTCCTATCTATGGGATATACTGTCAAAATTCACCAAAGATTTTTAGGCAGCACCTTCCAAACTCATGACTATTTCTATCAGGAAGGACAAGGGCAGCAGAAAACTGGGAACACCATCAGTTGCAAGTTCCCCTCCAAATCACTTGCCACCCTGATTTGGAAATATATTGTCATCCTTCATGCAAACCAGTCTCCCATCCACCAATTTCATCTTCACTACCCACTGCCTCAGGAAGGCAACCAACATAATCAAAGACCCTCTGCACCACATTTATTCTTTCTTCCACCCTCTTCTTTTGGGCAGAAGATATAAAAGTTTGTATACACGCATGAACAGATGCAAGAATAGCTACTTCCCCATTATTTTCAGACTTTTGAACGGACATCTTTCTCAGCACCTGTAATAATGTATCCTATATGCTGTTGTGTTAACCTGAGGCACTTGTATGATCTGCCTGTAAAGCACATAAGAAGGCACGGTGACTCAGAAATTAGCACTGCTGCCTCACAGTGCCAGGGACCCGGGTTCGATTCCAGCCTTGGGCAACTGTGTGTGTGGAGTTTGCACATCCTCCCTGTGTCTGCGTGGGTTTCCTCTAGGTGCTCTGGTTTCCTCCCACAGTCCAAAGATGTGCAGGTCAGGTGAATTGGCCATGCTAAATTGTCCATAGTGTTAGGTGCTGTAGTTAGAGGGAAATGGGTCTTTGAAGGGTCAGTGTGGACATGCTGGGCTGAACGGCCTGCTTCCACGCTATAGGTAATCTAATGTAGTCTAAGACAATACTTCTCACTGTACCTCTGTATACATGACAATAATAAATAAATCAAATCACTGTAACTCGGTCAAAATCCTGTATTTCCCTCCCGAAGGGCATTGTGGGTCAACCTGAAGTACATGGACTGCAGCGGTTCAAGAGGGCAGCTCATCACCACCTTCTCAATGGCATTTAGGCATGGACAATAAATGCTGGCCAGCTAGCAACACTTACATGCCATGAATAGAGAAGTAAAAGATGACCACATCTTTGGTTGATGTCTATACAGCTCCTGACATATCATTAATCACCAGACCTGGGGACCGACTGTGGACCACAGCCTGGAAGGTAATGATACGAAACCCCTTAAATATTACTAGCAGCCAAAAGGCTGCATCGAAGCACATGGCCTGAGATCAGATGATGTCTCTGACCTTCTGTATCGAAACCCCTGACAAGAGACTGCTTGACTTGAATGAGGGATACTTCCCTTAATTTTGGAATGAGGCAGCAATGCTAAAGAAGACATGACAAAGCAAAATAAAGATGCTGTGAGTAGCCAAGTAGAGACAAAGTGAGTGAGGAGAAAGTGAGGACTGCAGATACGGGTGATCAGAGCCCAGGGTGTCATGCTGGAAAAGCACAACCAGTCAGGCAGTAGCTGAAGAGCAGTAGAATCAACATTTCGGGCATAAGCCCTTCATCAGGCCTATAACCACATTTGTCCTAACGTTCTGACCTGGGTCGGGGTCACATTTTCTCTGATGAATGGCTTATGCCCAAAACATCGATTCTCCTGCTCCTCGGATGCTGCCTGATGTGCTGCGCTTTTCCGGCACCAAACTCTCGTCAAAGTGAGTGAGCACTAAGAAACCTGAGATGCGCACTGTTCAGATGTAATGAGATGGATGCCTATTTTGTGCATGCAGAGTGGCCTGACAGCAGCTTTGATATGTAAGGTGTTGATAAGTTCCAAAGTGCAATATTGAAGCATCGGACTGTATTCTGAGTGAGTCCAAAACCTGTTGTCATGATATGGTGGGGCTGGTGCTGGCATGATTCTGGATTAGTGGTGCTGGAAAAGCACAGCAGTTCAGGCAGCATCCGAGGAGCAGTAAAATCGACGTTTCGGGCAAAAGCCCTTCATCAGGAATGATGCCAATCTTTGCAAAAATGGAGGATATGCAACCACTACCCATGGAGCATGCCCTGAGTTGTTGGGAAACGCTAGCCAAATGAAGATCTATTGAAGGAACAACAAGCTGCAACCACAAGGTACCACTCAAACTTCAAGTCAGGACTGGTCATTATCTAATCTCTCTCCACTTAATGAAACATAGCAACTTGTATATAAATGAGGCAAGAGTAGACGCAAATTAAATGTTAATACATGCAAACAGACCTCTTAATTCTCATTAGTGCAATTCTCATCTAGCCTGTTAAAGCCCTTGGTGGAAAATTGGATATATTTCTCTAAACATTGAGAATCTTAGTTTTTTTTTCTGATCTCACCATATTTTCCTACATTGCCAAATTTCTTTAGGGACTGGGAACCTTGTGCTTATTCTATATTTGAGATAAGACATGGTCGATGTCATGTTAAAAGGAGATAATGAAGAGTTTAATAAACCTCCTTATAAAGTATAGATAAGTTAACGCCAACATTCAGAATAGTTTTCTAGACAATTTAGATGAGAATTTACATTTTACTGTTTAATGTTTTGTCTTTTTTCTTTTTTGTCAATAGCTATATTCTTTGGGAATATCTGCCAGTTATCTGCCAGTTCCCAAATCCAAATACAATTATTTGACAGACATTGATATTGATCACTTGTTTGCAGATGACACAAAAATTGTAGATAGTGAGATAAGTTATCAAAGGATAAGCAGGATAAAGATCGGTTTGAAAATTGCTGGAGGAATGACAGTTGTTGGAGTTTAATCCAGACAAATGAGAGATGATGCATTTTGGAAGGTCAAAGGGAAGAGGAAAGTAAACAATAAATAGCAGAACCTTTAGGTGTATTGATATACACAGGGATGTTAGGGTTCAATTTCACAGCTCCCTGAAAGGGGCAACACAAATGGACAAGGTGGTAAAGAAGGCAAAAGGCATGCTCACCTTCACTGGTCAGGGCATTAAATGGTGGCAAGCCATGTTTCAGCTGCATAACACTTTAGTTAGGGCACATTTGGAGCATTATGAGCAGTTCTGGTTATCATATTATAGGAAAGACGTGGAAGCTTTTGGAAGGATGCAAAAGGTTTTTATCAGGATGTTGCCTGTATTGGAGTGCATAAACCATAAGGAGAGATTAGATAAACATGCTACGTTTTCACTCATGCGTAGGAGGCTGAGGTGCAACCTGATAGAAGCACATAAAATTACAAGTGGTGTGGATAGGGTGGACAATCAAAGTCTTTTTCCCCAGGGTAGTAATGTTAAATACCAGGGGGCATAGGTTCATGGTGAGAGGGGAAAAGTTTAAAGGAGCTGTGTGAGCCAATTGTTTTATGTGGAGGGTGGTAGGTGGTTGGAATGTGCTGCCAGGGGAAGTGATAGAAGCCGATATGATAGCAAGATTTAACAGGCAATCAGACAAATGAACAGGCATGGAGCAGATGGATTTGATCATGTGCAGATGAATATTATAATGTTTCTAACGGCATCATGGTGGGCATTAACATAGTGGGCTAAAGGGCCTGTTCCCGTGCTGTACTGTTTTATGTTCTATGTTCTACATTCTAAAATGAAGCCATTTCTTTTTAACTGATGTCCTGTTCCTTTCCCACTGACCAAGGAGAGTTCAGATAGCCCCTGCTGACTTCAAAACCACAAAGCTCAGAAAAAATGAGAGAATTTTATATTAATATTCGTGAGTGGATTTTAATGCAAGTGACATTGAAACAAATTTAAATGTAGCTATTTAATTAACAGAAAAGAGATATGTTAATGAATAACATTTGTAAAATCTGCCTGAAAGGAGTATCTGTTGTGTAATTACTTGTGCTGAAAAAGTGTCCGCTCAGATTGCATTAAACGTAGCATCATCATTTATCTATTGACTGTCTTTCTATTCTGTTATCATTATCTATCTATCTGTCCCTCCATGATAACACCCCACTGAAACCCTAGGTTCTGTTCCGCCCCTACAAAGTCCCAAAAATATTAACTTTTCCTATTTTGGCCTGTTAAGCATATCTAATTTTAACCAGTCCACTGCTGGTGGTCATGGCTTGTGCAATTAAGGTTTAACATTTTGAATTCTTTTCCAAAAGGTCTCGATCTCCTTTCCTTCTTTTAAAATACATTTTAAAAATATTTGCTGTTAGAGTTGCTGTTAGAACATAGAACAATACAACACAGAACAGGCCTTTCAGCCCTCGATGTTGCGCCGACCTGTGAACCATTCTCAGCTTGTCCCCCTACACTATTCCAAAATCATCCATGTGCTTATCTAAGGATGCTTTAAATCTCTCTAATGTGGCTGAGTTGACTACATTAGCAGGTAGAGCATTTCATGCCATTACCACTCTCTGTGTAAAGAACCTGCCTCTGACATCTGTCTTAAATCTATCACCCCTCAATTTGTAGTTCTGCCCCCTCGTACATGCTGACATCATCATCCTAGGAAAAAGACTTTCACTGTGTACCCTATCTAATCCTCTGATCATCTTGTATGTCTCTATCAAATCCCCTCTTAGCCCTCTTCTTGCCAATGAGAACAGGTTCAAGTCTCTCAGCCTTTCCTCATAAGACCTTCCCTCCAGACCAGGCAACATCCTGGTAAATCTCCTCTGCACCTTTTCCA